>NC_056725.1:389839417-389914417 GCF_019279795.1 Protopterus annectens | reverse complement strand
CTGTAAATAACTTATTCTTCTTCTGTCTAGATGTCATTGTACCCGGTATATATTTCTCCTATGTTTAGCAAGACCAGTCTGTAAAATTTTGCATCTATGGCATTTTGCATCTGCTCTTCTTAGCTTCTAGAACAGCTTCCAGAATGGAGCGTCCCTCCCATACAAATGTTGCCCTCCCACCCACATGAAGTGCTGGCTTAGACAAACAAAAAGTTAGCAACCCAGTGTATTGTACAACTATATAAGTAAACATAAACCAAGAAAAATATGCAAAAATTTTAAAGAAAATTAATCTGTAACATATGTTATTGTGACTGTACAAAGCAAATATTTTTTTAGAAGTGTAAACCATGATGTTCTCAGTACTTGACTGGCTTCACCCATGTTTGCTGATACAAAAAGTAAGGAAGTCCACACTTTGAAAGGCTGAAACCAAAATCAAAGTTGTTAAGAGCAGGACACAAAAGCATTCAGCTTTCCATTAATTTATGTCTCACAATAATAATGAAGGTTCTTCTTCCAAAAGAAACAGTAAAGAAATTTTTTTATTTTAAGATGTGAGTTTACAAAGGAACGTAAAAACTTAGTGAAGTGGTGAATGTTTAATAGTCTTCCCAATGTAGGATACCAGTAAAGGCTTGGTAACTTAATTAGTGTACCTAGCAACACAGGGATTTTTCTGTTATACAAAACTATTTTACTTTACTATTAATGCAATGAAGTCAAATTTTCTGGTGCAGCTAGTCAACACTACATGGCACAAAGGGATAAAGCCATAACTTTGTTCCAGATTTCCAGGGTTCAGTCTGTCCAGAATTTGGAGAAGCCATCTGAGAAGGACTGGAGTGTGTGGCCACCACTTGCTAAACCATCCTAAAGGAAAGAATGGCAGTCCATTCTGCTGCAAGTCTGCCACCTAGTGGATGTGGAAGGTGCCAGCAGGCAGCATAAATGGTTAGAAGCACATGCTTACTAACAAGCACATGTGCTACATTTTGTCACATGCAGTTTCCTTAGATATCTCCTACTAGCTCATGTTATAGCGAAAGTAGTGATTGCTCAAAACCACTATTCATTGTTTGGGAGAGATTTTCTCTTTAGCAATACAGAGCAATCATAGATTTGGTATAAGTACGTGTAGGGGTTGTGATGGGCCTAACAACTACATGGGAGAGGGCACTCCGCAAACAAAAAAATGTTTTTGATCTGTACCAGTATAGAGAATGATGTTCTAATGTTCTGATCATTTGTGAACACTGATGTAATTTCTGAGTGATCATACTTTGATTCTAAACAGTGGAAGCATGTTATAGCAAGAAGATATACATCTGCAGGAGTATGTAAGTATCTAAGTCTGGTGGTGTGGGGGTCACAGATGACCAAGGAGCTGTGGATCCACTCTTCATCTCTTCTAAGTTGAGGAACAAAAAAAACACAAAACAAAAAGGGTATGTACTACCTGAACTAGCTCTCGTATACTAGGTGCGTCTGTTCTCTTCTGCTGTTACCATACACATAAGACTTTCTAAGCGCTGAACCCAACAGCAGTATCAGCTTTCATTTTGGAATTTGAGTACTGTAATAAAGCCCCACCGCCAAGTGTAGATTGCTCCCTCAAAATCCTGCACTTGGGACTGCTGGCTCCTTAGTCTTACCCTAGTTGCACTTCTGACTACTGGAAGATGGCAGCCCATCCCAAGGGAATGGAGACACTCAAAGAAGTAAGCTAATGGCCGACAGGCAAAAAGGAGAAAAAGGTACAGACAAAAAAAAAAATCATGATGTTGCTGTAAATACACACACACACACACACACACACACACACACACACACACACACACACACACACACACACACCCACACACACACACACACACACACACACACACACACACACACACACACACACACACACACACACACACACACACACACACACACAAAATGAAAACAGCAACAACAATAACAAAAAAAAAAAACTACATATTTTATTCAGTGGTCTCTGAAACCTCTGCTGGATATGCAGCCAACAGTTTTGGAATTGTGCACCATCTTTCTGAATGTAGCTTCCTAAAGTGTAATTCTCCACTACATCCTCCAGCCTAGGACAGCGTTAATCCATGGGGAACAAATTACTTTTACAAAGGCAACATTCTGCAAAACATAGGGGTACCAAATATTGTAGGTTGAAACACAGAAAATGATAAAAAGTGAGTCAGTGAAAAGGTTATCTGTATCCAGAATGACACACGCTTTCTGTCAAAAATCATTTTGGTAAGCTTGCTGAACCTTTCATTTTCTAGATAGGATTATACCAGAAAAAAAGCATCTGTGTTCTTGGGGGGAGGGGTGCATTTTGTGTAAAAATCAGAAATTTATGTTTACTCTCTCTGTGGGTAAGAGGGTAGAGAGGTTAAGTATTAGACTGATAGCTGAAATAGAATTTTAAAAATCCTGCTTGCGTCCCTATCTGCAAGTAACTCATTACAATACAATCTTTCTTTGCACTATAATGGTTAAGAAGAACAAAATTCTACATTCATATATAAGCAGTGCCTAGCATATCTGAAACTACTGCAAATATCAGAATTATCAGATCATTATCTGATGACAGCTGTCTGGAAACAATCAAATTATGAAAGAATAAAATATATTTTTTGGTTTCGGGCTCAACTGTGGGTTGTCCCAGTCTGAATGATAACAGACTGGACTTGTCTACTGGATGGTGGACAGTTTTCGCACAGTACATTTTTACATATTATTGCATATAACTGTGCATGTTTTATATCTCTTCCCTTAATTTTCTCTATTAAAACAAGGCACTGAGAGCAGCTTTTTCTTTAATATGTGCTGTGTATCCATTGAGTTACCCACACGCTCACACAGTTCAGTAGCCAGTTATCAAGGATAAGAGCAGGAAAGCCCATAACACTGAATTCACAAATTAAAAACAAGGGTACTGAACACCATGAGTGAAGTACGAACAGCAAGTCTGTGTCCGGAGGTGGTTGTGATGGTGTGGATGGGTGTGGGGGTCAAGTGTTTGCTATCACATGACCACAACATGACTGCAGCAGACTGTAATGCTGTTAGATTGATTTCGTGACAGTGTATCGAGCACCAGTGCAGGAAGCACTGCAAAAGCCAGGATCACTTCCATTCTTATAACAAGCAAATAAGCTCCAAAAAGAAAAGCGTGTACCATGGCGTGCACTCAGTGTAAGTGTGGCTACACCACTAGTGTTGTCATTCTATAATCCTATTGTGCACTGTCAATCACTACAGTTATGCATCTAATATAAAAGGGAAGCACAACTGGCAGCACATACAAACTGATAAACAATCCCAGACTGGCATTCTTCCTGGTGAATCTAAAACCCTTATTGTTTTTATTTATTTACTTATTTATTTTTATCTTGCGGTCTGCAATTGTTAGGGCTGATATAACTTACATAAATTATACGCAATGCTGAAACACAAATAGCTCTCTCATTTTTCAGCGTTAGCTGCAAGGAGAAATGGGCTATGGGGCTGCATTGCATCTTGCATGATAAGCAAATAGGCCAACAAAAAAAAAAAACAATTAAAATCAAAGGAAACCAAAACCATAGTGTGCCTGTTTGCACTTTTGCACTTGAAGTTGGAGCTTTGCACAGATATATTAAAAAAAATGTATATAATTATTAAAACATTTACATAACAGTAGTAACATATGCAATGAATAATACAAGTGTACATAGCTAAGAAATGCATTTGATCTTCACATCTGTCCCGACAGCAATAAACAGTAAAGGAAAGCAGTTCTCAAGCTGGTTATTAAGGAGACAAGACCTATGTTCTTTTTAATAGTACTACAGCTGCTATTTGTATTAATGGGTAGAAGTGCCTCAATTTTTTATTTGCTTTTTCTGCTTACATGTGATTGTTTACTTAAGAAAGTTTGAAATAATTATTTTATGTGTGTGTGTGTGTGTGTGTGTGTGTGTGTGTGTGTGTGTGTATATATATCTATCTCTCTCTCTCTTTCTATATATACATATATATATATATATATATATATATATATATATATATATATATATATATATATATACACACACCCACAGATATATATATATATATATATATATATATATACATATATATTTATACTTTAGGTGTGCTTTTTATCACTGGTGGTAAAAGAGGTACAGCTTATTAAAAAAAAAGCTGTTTGAAAGGTAACAGCTTTTTAGTAAGACATTGTGGTACAGTGGGGATCAAGGAATATGCCCTTTCCCCACTGTAATGTAATTATGGGGTTGGTATACATAATTAGCAGAGCATATGGGGGTGCAGTGGTCTTGCTCCCTGTAAAACCACTGCTTTAGGGTTTTTTTTTTCAATTCTTTGTGTGGATTGATGTTTTTTTGCTCTGACATTTTCAGGTCAATAGGTCAATATATATATATATATATATATATATATATATATGTGTGTGTGTGTGCGTGCATGTGAATACATATATACACATACATACTGATAGATATACACACACTTATACGGTAAGCAAATAAGATCATTCACTAAATCAGAACAGCAGACTTCAGATCCAAGATATATTACATTCAAAATAAAAAAAATAACTACCTGCCTTTATTTTATCTCTTTTTAATACAGTTCAGCATCCTTAAATGTTAAAGAAGCAACATAATTTGCTATGACAGCAAAGATCCCCCATTGAAAACTGTTTCTGTGAAAAATTACTCCATCTGGCTTTTGGAACCATCCACTTACAAGTACCCCCATGTCCTGTGTTTACCGATACCTAACAATAAAATATTAAAATTCCAGGTACTCATCACATGACTAAATAAGCCTTCTGCTCAAATAGCATTTGTTCCTCATAACATTCTTTAAGGAATCTCCTAGAACATCTGTTACGCGTATTGGCATACTGTGGCTACATTACCTCTGCTTAACCTTTCAACCTCGAATTAATGGTTTATCAATACTCCTGAAGTCACACACACACATGCACACACACTTCCCAAATCATATTTTCCTCTGATTCCTTGAAACACTCACCCTGACACATCACGACACACACATGCATGTCTTGTTTCTATTTTCCAAACATACTAAGACAAACATATGTTTATGATGGTCTCTGCTGAGCTTGTAGCTTCAAAATGTGACAAGACTCCAAGGTCTACATGCATTAAGAAAAGCTGTTCAGTCATTCAGCAAATAATTAATACATTTTTGGCTCTGTCCTCTAACCAATTCAGGACATAATTAATAAACCTTGTCTCTGCCTCTGGCCTCTGACCGATTCAGAACATAATTAATAAACCCACATCTCTGCCTATTATTTGACATTTTTAATCATTGGTCTTAGAAGAGTTATGCATATGTTTTAACCAGAAGGGGTTTTGCATTGGTTCTAGGCATGGAACCTTTGACAAAGAATCACTCTATATTCAAACATACACACCTTAGAAATGATTCAAGCATTTGAATATTTTATTTACTTAATTAAAGTGTGCTTAAATTATGTCACAATCTAAAAAATACAAAGTAAGCTTACTGGAATTATCAGAAACTTGGCAGAAATTAAACTGCTGCCATGAGTTAACACGTCTCTCAATTAATGCACTGATTATGAAAATGTTCCTAATGTTAAAGAAATGCTCCCGATTGCCTGTGTATAAATCTAAAACAAACATCATTACAAAGAAATACTGGAAGTGATAAAATAAATACAAGATAATCAGATAAAAAAACAGTATAAATGCCAGTGTGGAACAATCACCTATTATTTAACTTTTCCAAAATGCTAGAGACTGTGGATTGAAGTTACTGATAAAGCTGACTTAAAACTTCATGTATCCAATATATACCAAGTAATCAGATATAGTCACTTGAGTGATAACTTCATATAACATGAAAAATGTAAGCTAGTCAGCTCAGTCAGTAAATTAAAACAATACATGCTAACAGCACTTGAAGGGCAGACATTTTTTTAAATAATAAAAAAGCCTATCATTGCATGGGGGCTAAGCCCCACACAATGTGCATGCAAGGATCTGTGTCCATTGTACCTCCTTTCTTTATTGGATTAACTCTGAGCTGGTGCAACTAGATAGTAAGGAGGATTATCCCATCCCACACTGACCACTGATCCACAAACTGATGACATGGCCAAGTGTGCCATGTCACATTCTTGACTATAAAAACTGCTGTCCAGCTCCCCATGAAACATTATGTTAGATACTGGGAAAGGACAAATTTACAACGTAAGAATGGTTTTGTGATAACGCCATACTGTCATCAATCCATACTTCACATAAGGACAGCAGGTCTGTAAACATGCTCATATTTCTGGAGCTGCATAACGTCTACTGCCATCTGTTTTTCAAGCGATCAAAAGCGCACCCTGTACTGCTTTACTCATTTGATGTCTGAAGTGGAAGACGGGTTTACAAAAAAAATTCTCATTAAATAAATATATCTTAGCAGGTCTGACAGCAAGTTTTATGACTGGAGATTCAAATGATCAGGTCATATCATGTCAATGGAGGTTAAAAACACACAGAACAGGCAAATAAGTGCCTTTCTCAGGTGACTATAGACAATATCCTGAGAATTTTCCACCAATACACAACATAAGCAGGCAAAGTACAAGCCTTTTCAGTGTGCAGCATGCAAACGGGCAGGCAGGCAAACACACGCTGCTTTCTGTGCATTCAGATTTGTTTTAACAGATTATCTAGTGATGACCACTGCAATTTGTATGCCACTGGTGCTTTGTGGTGGGAATAAGAAACACCAGGGCTCACATCTACAGTTACTTGAGCTGCTGAGTAGAAACTAGATAAAAAAATGTTTTGGAAAAAATGAGTGCATATTAATTAGTGTCCAAAGGGTATGGAGCCTCTTTTCATGGTTGCATAGAATCCGCAGTAATTATCATGCATAGAAAGCACTCATGTTTGATTTCTTTAGTAGCAGAAGCTACTTCCTGGAATCTCGTTCATTAGTTTCCTATTTACTAACATAACTATAGCCTAAGTATGGTGGATGAAACACTAACCGAATAATTTGTGCAGGAGTGAAGCAATAAAAAACATCATGTGCACATCCATACTACTTAGCTTTAACTGTTACCTCATGGCCATCTTATGTCCCCAGTGTCATCTTGTGTAGGGATGACCAGACACACAACTTCAATACATTATAGTTACACTCAGACATAAGCTCTCCAGTGCATATGGCTATATAAATACATTGAGTCCAGCTAAAGCTAAAAGCACAGGGCAGTATAACATTAGTGTAAAATGGTCAACAAAACGCAGCTGTGTGGGAAGGTAACAAACATGAGATGCCCAGCCTTTGAATTAAATGGAGAGTTCAGTATGTTGCTCTAGGCTGCCTTGTTGTTTAGTGCAGACAACAAAATGCCCACCATCAGCAAAGATACTGTGAATGTATTATCAGCCATGACTATGGCTGCTAATTGCTGAAGGAGAGACCTTGTAAAATGCATTCCACAATCACATTAGTGCAATAATTCTGAACAAAGCCAAAATAATTGGGGGAGGGGGGGGGGCAAAGGACCAAATCAGGGACTGATTTTAAATATTGCTCCCATAATTTATAAAAACCATTCTAATGAACCTAGAAGTAGAAGAAAATCAAGAGAGGACACAAAACACTTCTTACGGACACAGAATAAACCCCGTCATTTTTACAAGCATTAGGGTAGGGTTTCTGACACAATAACTGGTAACTTGGGAACCGCAGAATGGAAAAATCAGAGTGAATTTCCTGTGATGTCTGCCTCTTTAAAGTGTGACCTGGAGAGGCAGTACCTGGTCTGTGCTTATCACTGCTGTCAATCTTATCTGACTTGTGCTTTTACGTTGACTGGCTTTATCCCTGTCTGCCTCTGAACTTTTCAGTAATGGGTATAGGCCTCCAACTTGAGGCGGACAACCTTGTAATGGAGCTAGATGTCAAAGCCTCAGTGGAAGAATGCACACAGCCTTCCATACACTTTAACAACGAAATTTTATTTTTTCCACTTTGATAGTTACATATTTTACATACTTCATTGAAGTTGTCTTCTCAAAAGTAATTTCAGTGGGAATACCTATCATGTAGCAAATTTTTCTTCCTACATCTATATAGGACTGGAAGGAGTCCAGAGTAGAGGTTGTGGATGGGCTTCCCCTGTTAAAACTGGGTTAAAATCCCCTTCTTGCACAAGTTTTGTGGGTCTAAATGTTCCGTAATGCAGTGTATAACTTGTTTTTGAAAGATAATTACTTGTTAACTGCTTTTTTTACAGCTAGCCAGAAGAGTTATGTATGTGGCCCCAATATTGTGTGCATTCACAGATAAAATCTCTGATATTACTTTTTCACAAAATGATTAAACATACCGACTCTGCCCCTGATAAGTCAGGTCTATCCCAAGATACATACACGTGCTTGTGTATACACATGCATACACACACACACACGCACACACAAATATACACACACATGCACACAGACAGACTGTATCTCTCTCTCTCTCTCTCTTTCTTTCTGTCACGCTGTATGCATACCTATGTGGAAAATGAAGTCATATGAGTTCACCTGTGGCATGTCTTTGGGATGCTGGAGGAAACCTCAGCACCTATATAAAACCCACATGGAGACAGGGAGGACATGCAGACCCCACAGGTAAGGAACCCCAGCCAAGAACTCAACCAGAGACCCAAACACTGGAAGACAGCAACACTATTTGCTGCAATGTGCCCGTGATCAGCTACTTTCATACACATCCTCTTCAGACTGACAAAGAGAGCCACTTACTGTATAAAATGGTAATGTTCAACTGTTTCAAAAAGTGAAAAAATTAGGGCCAATCAGCTGCTCTTATATACACTGCAACACTCTTACAAAAGTAAGCATACAAAAACACACACAAACACATACACATATACACACAGACACACACACACACACACACACACACACACACACACACACACACACACAAACACAAACACACACACACACACACACACACACACACACACACACACACACACACACACACACACTGCAGACCAATGATTGCTTTTTTACTGAATTTAGCAAATACAATGCATTGTGTGACACTGCTCCTGCTAGGCCAGTTCATAGATGGTTTTAAGTGAGATCAAATATCTGGTGTAAGTGTAAGTCACTTTTATCTAGAGATGGCATTTCTGTCATCAATTACAAATACTTTACTTTCTGTGTACATCTTAGATGTCTGAATGTGATTTACAAAATGGCCAAAATGAAGTATTTCATCTTGTATAACACAACTGCAAAGTCTAATTAATGACTGCTTATCATCACCAAATGATAGCAGCATCACTATTGTTTTCACAGACAGGGTCTTTGCACAGAAATTATAGGCCCTTTGCTGACTATATACACCTCAGACAGATAACTGATAAAAAAAATAATGGCAACAATAATATATTTCAACTCTGCTTCACACAAACACACATTAGCCACAGTATACTACAGTATTCCAAATTGCTTGGATCCCTACTGAAATGTTGGCACTTGAAATGCTGAGTGTTGACAAGCCGAAAAAAAAGACCAAAACCTGAGGTGAGGAAAAGAGTAAATTTCAAAGATCGTTTTTCTCACTTAAACTTGTCTTTTTGCAAGGGGCAAGCCCTCCTGTGCCTCCCAATGCCCCACACCCCCAAACATTATATATACCAAGTTCGAGATCATCATGTCTAAGACAAAAGGGAATATTCTGGAAAATGCCATCTCTGACTCTGTATATACAAGTCCATCTTCTGGCCATTCAGTCTCCATTTTTGGACATGCTCTAGCAGGTTCCAACATTTCAAATGATTACCACACCACTTCCTATAAGTGAACATCACCTGTGTAAAACTTGATTAATAACTACTTGACATGATCATATTACAGAAAGGTCAGTCATTTTCATCCAAAGCCAGTCCTGTACTCAACTATTATATACTCTGTTTGCTGATTGTGTACTTTTCATATGTCTGACTGTGATAATAATAATGGCCACAGTAATGTATTTTATCTTTATTTCACAAGAGCACAAAGTAACCACGGTAAAGTATCTCAACTTACTTCACACAAATGCACACTAATCCTGCAAAACCAAATTAATGTCTATTTATCTTGAGCAAATGACAACAGGGTCAGACACCTTCATTCACACAGACAGCCCCGATACCCAGCACATGGAGCCATTTAGTTGACTGCATATACCTCAGATGTCTATAATAAAGTAAAGCAAAAATAATGGCTGCAGTAATGTACTTCAACTCTATTCATGTATACGCACAGTAACCATAACAAAGTATTCCAATTTGCTGCACAGAATTGCACTCTAGTCCTGAAAGGCCAAATTAATGACTGGTTAACTTGATCAAATGATAGTCATTTTCATCTACAGACAGCAACTGTACCTAACAATTCTTGCCACTTTGTTGACTGTTTACACTTCTGTTGTCTGACTGATAAAACTGGTAAAAGTAATGTACTTAATTACTGTTTCACACAATGAGTGTTTAACAAAACGAACAACATGGTCTGACATTTTCATCTCACACAGCCTGCTGTACTGAGCAGTTATAGCCACTATGTTGATTGTGTCCACTTCAGTTTTCTAAATGCAATAAAATAATGGCAAAAGTAATGCACTTCATCTTTCCTTCAAGCACTCTATAGCAACAGTAAAATTTTCCAACTTATTTCACACAGATGCATATTAGTCCTACAAAGCCAGATTGACTGTTTAACCTCAACAACTGGCAATAGGGTTACTCAATTTAATTTGCACAGACAGCTCCTGAATCCAGAAATTACATCTGCTTTGTTCACTATATGCATCCAAGATATATAACTGTAATAAAATTGAAAACAGGCATAGTACTTTATTTCCGCTGTTTCACACAAAAAACTGCAGCCACATTAAAGCACTACAACTTGATTCAGGCAAATACATAGCAGCCTGTAATACCAGATTAATGACTATTTAACTTGATCAATTGATAGCAGGGTCAGTCACTTGTACCCACACAACCCCCACTCCCAGCAATTACAGTGGATATAGAAAGTGTACACACCCCTGTTAAAATGACAAGTATTTGTGATATAAAAAATGAGACCACAATAAATCATTCAAAACTTTTCCCACCTTTAATGTGACCTCTAACCTCTACAGTTCAATTGAAAAACAAATCTGATAGGGGAAAAATATAAAAAATAAAAAACATACAATAAGCTGGTTGCATAAGTGTGTATACCCTTAAACTAATACTTTGTTGAAGCACCTTTTGATTTAATTACAGTATTCAGTCTTCTTGGGTAGGAGTCTCTCAGCATGGCACATCTTGACTTGGCAATATTTGCCCACTCTTACTTGCAAAAGTATTCCAAATCTGACAGATTGCTAGGGCATCTCTTGTGCACAGCCCTCGACAGGTCACCCCACAGATTTTCTATTGAATTTAGGTCTGGGCTCTGACTGGGCCATTCCAAAACTTTAATTTTCTTCTGGTGAAGCCATTCTTTTGTTGATTTGGATGTATGGTTGGGGTCATTGTCGTGCTGAAAGGTGACATGCCTCTATATCTTCAGCTTTCTAGCAGATGCCTGAAGGTTTGGGGCCATACGTGACTGGTACTTGGAACTGTTCATAATTCCCTCCACCCTGACTAAACCCCAGTTCCAGCAGAAGAAAAGCACCCCCAAAGCATGATACTGCCACCACCATGCTTCACCGTGGGGACAGTGTTCTTTTGGTGAAGCAAAGTGTTGTTTTTGCACCAAAAGTACCTTTTGGAATTGTGGCCAAAAAGTTCAACCATGGTCTCATCAGACCATACACATTTTCCCACATGCTTTTGGGAGACTTGATGTATAATTTTGCAAATTCTAACCAGGCCTGGATGTTTTTCTGTGCAAGAAAAGGCTTCTGTCTTGCCACCCTACCCCATAGTCCAGACATATGGAGAATATGGGAGATTGTTGCCACATGTAGTACACATCCAGTACTTGTCAGAAGTTCTTGCAGCTCCTTCAGTGTTGCTATAGGTCTCTTGGCAGACTACCTTACCAGTTTTTGTCTTGTCTTTTCATCAGTTTTGGAGGGACATCCAATTCTTTGCAACTTCACCATTGTCCCATATTTTCTCCACTTTTTGATGACTGCCTTCACTGTGTTCCATGGTATATCCAATGATGTGGAATTTTTTTGTACCCTTCTCCTGACTGATACCTTTTAACAATGAGATACCTTTGATGCTTTGTAAGCTCTCTGTGAACCATGGCTTTTGCTGCAGCAGGCACCTGAGTAAATGTCAGGAAAATCCTACTAGGACAGCTAAACTTTATCTGTGGTTAATCAGAGTCTCTTTCATTGATGGCAGGTGTGTACCCAAGAAGACTGAATGCTGTAATTAAATCAAAAAGTGCTTTAAAAAAGTATTAGTTTATGGGTGTGCACACTTAAGCCACCAGCTTATTGTACATTTTTTATTTTTTATATTTTTCCCCTAACAGATTTGTTTGTTTTTCAATTGAATTGTACAGGTTATTGTGGTCTCATTTTTTTATATCACAAAACCTGCTATTTTAACAGGGGTGTGCACTTTTTATATCCACTGTATGTCCACTTTCCTGCATGTTCACACTTCTGATGATTCATTTTGGTAAAAAGTGATGGGCATGGTTAGATATTTCAATGTTGATTCACACAAACATACAGTTGTCCTGCAAAGCTTAACATCACACAATGCCAGCTACACTAAAGTATTTCTACTTTGTTTCACACAAACAAAAGCAGTCCTACTAGAGCAACATGACCTAGAAGCAGACATACAGCTGCTAGTTAATTATGCTTTTCTCAGTTTTACTCCAGATACCTGCTTTTGCAGGATCATAAGGCTGCCAAGTTGTAGTCTGCAACTTGACCAAGTAAGGAAATGTAGCAACAAGGCTACCTTTTCACACAATGAAAAGATTTGAATTGGTGTTTCTGAAGCAACCAGAAGCTTGGATAGCCAGAAAAAATATTTTATTATTATTGGCTTTCTGTCTTTTCCAGCTGCCTGCTTCATGTTTCATTAAGAGGTGTTATTTTTGTCTGCTATAGTTTTTTCTAACAACTGGAATGCTTCAAGAGGTTTGTCCACTCACTCATTCTACACCCCCAGCCAACCAGCTCTTCAACTGTCTGGTTGCTACTTGAACCTTAATCACCTGGGTTATATTCAGGACTTTAGCTATTTATGCCACAGGGATGGCAAAAGAATGACATGTGCAAAACAGTTCTGGTGTCCCTTCATTTGCTGAAATGCATTTTAATAAAACAATTTAGATAATGAGGTCAGCTTGCCTTGACATTTTTAAGACCTGAATTCAAAATGTAAGGCTTAATGAAAAATACTGCTAGTATTTACAAGTGTACTGATGTGCCACTATTGTGAACCAAAAGATATGATCACATTGATAAGGAACAATTTCAAACAGCTAAAATAAAATGGCAATACATAAATAGATAACATGACAGATAATTATTAATTAGAAAAGGTCTCAGTCTGTCCTGATAAAATTAAAATCTTACAGTATGAATATATATATAAAAATGTGGAAATCTGGTTTTGGTAAGTGCTTTTCAGTTATTATGACTTGAGTCACTTTGTCAGCTAACATCTGCAGTACAATGTCCCAAAATGTTTACTTCTTCACTTGGGCTTATAATGATTTTGTCAGTAAATTGTTTAACTATCATCCAGGGAGTTGTGACATGTAACCATTAGCAGACAATTAGACCGAACAAAAGAATCTTCATGTTGCATCTCAGCAGAAGTACACAAAGCCTAAAAAAAAAATAACAAGACATGTCCTTCAACTGCACTTTCTGTTCTCTGAGGTAAAATTACATATTTTTTGCATTCTGTGTAACTAACATTGTAAACAAGAACAAGAACTGGTTTCAGAAAATTGCAAATTACACATGGCAGGAATAGTGTACAAATATTAATCCTCCCTATTCTCATTCCCTCAGAATGATTTTAGATCCCCATACATACGTAGTGTAGCAGATTCAACAAACACAGCAAATGCCAAAATAATAAGATTATAAAATATATTGTGATGTGTGCGGAATGTGTAAATATTTGCTCAGTTGTTGCATTATCACATTACTTAGTACTGCTGCAAGACTTTATTTAACCAGACTATTAACTTTAAAGAAGCAAAACAAATTTATTTTCCAAAATGGGTGGGCAATGGCTGGAGCAAAGGGCAGAGTTTTTGTTAGATTTTTACCTGTTCCAAAGGTGGAAATCATAGCTACAAGAACTTCTGCAATTCTAAACAAAAAGCCAAGCAAAGACCACATTCCAAGACTACATAAATTCATTTCCATACATCAGGTAACAAAGTAGCAGCTTGTACATCACAGAAACACTTTGTATACCAGCTCCTCTGGATAACTTCTTAACCAGATCAGGTCACTTAATATTCATGAGCTCAAACCATATAAAGAGATTCTATATACAGACAATGTAAAAATACTGAACAGTAAAACTGCAGGTTACTAATGGAGTGGCAGTGCATTAATTGACTAGAATGCATACTACAAAATGATAATCTGAAGAGTTCCTACTCTACAAAGCAATACTTTTCAATAAATCCCAGAATGCTAATACAAAGTTTATGGATAGCAACATCCCACAGTGCTAATATAAAGTTTATGAATGCTCATATCTACAGTGCTAATGCAAAGGTTATGGATACAGGCAACCTGTAGTACTAATACAATGGTTACCAATACTGACAACCAACAGCATTAATACAAAGGTTATGAATATAAACACAGTAGCAGAGGGCCCTTCACTGATACTAATGCTCACACTTGCATGGTTTGGACCCCATGCACCTAAACACAAAAGCATCTGTCAATGCACAAGCTTCACAGTACAAGTATCCAGCTTAGGATGTTTGTAAGGCAGCTCTCTCCTTACTAGAGTGCCTATCAGGCTGTTGCTTAGCTGATTTTCTTAGATTCCAACTATCACTCAACTTAATTCAAAATTTACATTAGAAGCTGTTTCTTAAATAAATTCTGTGATGTTTTATGTATACTACAGACTGAAACATAAAGTATTGTTTCCCCATGTGTTGGTATCCTAGCAAATATCTCACCTGAGTTGAGGATGTGCTGTAACACAGATACATGCATTTTTTGTTTGTTGCTATGGCATCCTAACACAATCTCATATAATGTTTGATACAAACTGTTACACAATATGGCACCATCAGAACAGAACCTCAGGAAAGCAGAATTTCAACAGCCAAGTGCAGAAATTGGAAGACGGCAATTAATGTATATATATATATATATATATATATATATATATATATATATATATATATATATATATGTGTGTGTGTGTGTGTGTGTGTGTGTGTGTGTGCATACATATATATATATATATATATATATATATATATATATATATATATATATATAGAGATATATATATATATATATATATATATATATATATATAGATATATATATATATATATGTGTGTGTGTGTATGTGTATATATATATATATATATATATGTGAGAGTGTGTTTGTGCACATACTTCCTCTCAAGCCAAAGGCAGTAATAGAGAAGTGTACTTGTATTCCTGTCTCTGGTATAATATTTAATTATACAAGTATACAGCGTTACATAGGATGCACAATTAATTTATAAATGTGTATGTATATTAGTTAGTGTGTGCATGCAAACCTTGAGTAATACTCTCTGTTGCTTAGATCTTGATAGAAGGTAAGTTTCTATAAGTATATAAAGAGTAGAAGGGCCTGAAAGATATATTGTAGTTTCTTTAAATAGCTAAGAAAATGTTTATTCTGTAACTGAAAGTCTGTACACACCCAATAAAGATGTTTAAATTCTCGCACACTCTATATGAACTGTGCTACTTTCTAATAACCAAAGCATAAACATAAAAGGAAAGTCTCCTCTCCAAACATGTGACATTAGTGCTTAGTAAAAATGCGAAATACTTAAAATTAAGCTTTGTATAAGGACATGCATGTGAAATTCACAAAAGCTTTGAATGTAAATATATATAGGTCCTTGTTATAGTAAGCATAAGGTGTCTTCATGAGATAGCTTAAGCTGCCTTTTACGTGTAAATGAGCTAATATACATCTATATTCAGTAAAAACTTGCTTAGATTATGTTGATACTTTGTATAACTTTTACTATAGGAATCTGTTTGAAATGGGTACTCAAACCTGTTGTTGACTTTTTGCTATACAAAATCTGCTCATTTCCACATTTGTAATTTGTAGTAACTGCTGCTAACATAAAAAAACAGTCTGCTCTTCTTTATCAAGGGACTGCAGTACAGAACAAAAAAAATACAAAATGATAAATGCCATTCTGTCTGCACCTGAGCCCCCAAATGTTGGCAAAATCAACATTAGCTAGAAGTATTCTTTTACATTTATTTTTACAAGTCCTCTACACAGAAAAACTAATATTGAGGGCATTAAATATTCAGACAGCATTTTATTATATGTTGCAATCTGCCAGTTTGAGGTAGATGATGAATTTCTTAATTATAAGTCTATTATGTATTAAAGGTTTCAACACTAGTCCAACCAAGACAAAATAAAGCACAATTTAAAAATGAAATAAAGTGTAGAAATATTGTGAGTGTAACAAATGCACTGGCAATTTAATTTTATTTACTAAACTTCATAAAGTCTATTACCTTCAACACAGAGGAACCTGTAGCAAATGAAGAATAGCAAACAAAATGAATAGTTAGTGAAGAAGTGACATAGTTTGTTGCAGACTGACTGAAATATTACTGTATTTTTATGTGAGGCTGTCACAAAAGGTGGTAAACCACATTATACTTGGGTGAGTGCTCTAGCAGAAGAAGGGAGAAACTGAGAGGATTTCAGTGCTCAGAACAGAAAACAGTTGATCCTGAACCTGAATTTTTCCATGTGTTCTTGAAAGTTGATGGATTGGTTAGGCCAACTCTCTACATATCTAAAGGATGTTACAGTTTATTTGGGGTTATTTAATTAATCAATGATGCATATTGTTTTAGGGCATGTTGCTAGTCTTATGTTAGTACCAAAGGCCATACATTTTTTTTTATTCCATAAGATCTAATTGCAGCTTCTTCTGTATGCGTAGGTAATTTGGACTAGATCTATAAATTGCCATGTCATCAACATACAGTAAAAGTTGAAGCTGATAGAGATCAAGTCAGAGTTGGTTTAACACAGAAGAGCAGAGGGGTTGGTATAAAGCAATGGGGGACACCTAAGTATGCATAGGCAGTTTGAAAGAAGGAAGAGTCAATTTTTACTTTGAAAGTTCTGTAGGTGAGGACATCTTGGAACTATTTTCCAACCTGTGGAGTGATTCCACTGTCCAGTAAGAGAGTAAGAAAGACAGGTTGATCATGTCAAAAGCCTGAGTTAAAAAATGAAGTATTTACTTGTTAGATGCCCTTTACTGCAGAGAATGTGGTCAGCAAGAGTCCATAGAGCAATCACTATACTTCTCCCAGGCATGACACCCCTGGGAAAGGCTGGCACAGATTTACTAGCTATGCCCCCTTCTTCACAGACTATAAGGTAGTTACACTGCCACCTGACACTCCAAAGACAGCTACTCTAAGACTCTTCCAAAGGTACACAATTATGCTTTCTTATTAGACAGCAAGAGATTTTTCTGGAGGTAGGTGAAGGGTTTCTTATGGATAAGTTGTTCTAAGATTTGTCCAGTGTGGAAGTATTGCAGTTGGTCAGAAATGATTGATGTTGGTTGGTTCTGGAATTTTTGGCACTGGTCTGACATAGTCAGATTTCAGTATGGATGGCATCATGTTTATCATTAGGCAAAGGTTCATGTGGGCTAAAGGAGTGAGTAAAGTTTCTCTGCAGTGGTTTATGACTTACTGACAGAGGTTGCCTCTGCCTGTAGGACAGTAGATTTGCGTTTGCTCTGGCAATCTGATTAGCTGCTTTTCTTCTGCTTTGTAAAATTAATATTTGTTAAAAGTTATTTCTATTTAAGAAAATAAATCCTTCTGCGTCATGGTGAGACGTAAAAACATTTGGGCAACCAATACCCCCAAAGGAGTATGCCCGAGTTTTCTAAAGCCCCTTCTATGAAATTATACTGATAACACAGATGAAAACTAGAACAGAAAAATGCATTTGACTTAATATTACACAACAAAAATAAGTGAAGGTAGGCATGATAAGTGATGACAGATTGTTTTCGTTACAGGACGTCTGGTTTCTATGACACCAGAGACAGTTGTAATGTGCTATATGAAGCACAGTCATCATTTGCCACTTTCAAAAATCATGAATCTATTGCACTGAGAGCTGAAAAAATAGCATAATGCACAGTTTTGTGTTTCTCAGATGACATTACAGTATCTCTTGAAGTTAAACTGTTCATCATGGAGGGCTTTAAAAAAGCAAAGATGTAAATATGCATCCTTTTTCCTGCACATTGAACTTGCTTCAGCCTGTTCTGAGAGCAGTCTGTGAGGTGCGGTGGATATGGTGGGAAAGTGGGAAATGCTACAATCTGTGAAATTAAATGGGGTGGGGGAAGGGGGGAACAAAGAGAATTCTTTCTCCAGGCAACTTTGATTGTTGTCATTCCTCAAAAACAATAGATCCAGAAGAAATAATTTAAATATTTATACAAAAAATATAAAAACTAAACTATATGATGACTAAATGAAATTAATTGACAAACTGATCTCTATGCCAGAACTTCAAACACAAATTTCTAAACTGAAACCTAATAAAGCACCAGGTAATGATGGAATTATATCTGAACTTTATAAGCTGTTACCTAAAGAAGTCCTACCTATACAAGGATTTTTCTATAGACAAGGATCTAGTTAAAGATCCTCCTTCCTGGAATTATTTTCTCCAATTTTAAAAACAGGCAAAGATCCTACTGAATGCTCTTCATACAGGCCGATTTCACTTTTAAATGTAGATTATAAATTGTTCATGTCAATTCATGCTAATAGATTAAAATATATTCTACCCTCGTTGCTCGGCTTTCAACTGTAATGTCGCTAATAATGAAAATTAATCCACACTGGAACAAGCGAAAAACGGATGCAGCCTTAAATAAGAACTCAGTAGGTGCTGTAAATCCTTTATTTGGACAAGACGACAAGCTCAAAACAAGCGCTTTCACCTGGTAATACCAGGCTTTATCAAGTTGATTTAAACAAATAGTGTCAAATCTTTTATACTATAGAAAATTGATCATGTGATCTAATTAATTAATTATAAAATTACTAGATAAAATGGTAACCTTAAATAAACATGGTACTAATTTATTTAGAAGTTTGAAAGTATACTGTTCGACCTAGACATAAAATCCATCATTAAAAATGCCACCTATTATAAAAATATATATTGAATTGTATGTTTAAAACAGTTACAAACATTGTTGAAAATAGGAAAAAAATGTGTTTATTAAAAAACAAAATCTAATGACCCCTTACAGTGCAATGACAACTGTTGAATAAACCCGCTTTCCAAGAGCAAAAGGAAACACCTGTCTTCAAAGTTGTAGAGGGTAACAAAAAACTAACCTAGGCTGTAAACCCTATGGAAAGTGATAGTTAAATACATCAAAGAATTCATTGAGCAATGGGGGTAATGTGTAATTATATAACTTATGTATCTACCCTTAATGATAGTATTATAACTTGTCTCTGTTGGTTTTTAAAACACTGATGAGACTAATGGTGTCGTTTAAACCTGGAGGCTTGGTTACGTTTAACTTCAATTGCCAAGCTACTGTTGAGGTTAGATTCACTAGCCAGAATTTCATTGAACCAATCCAAACCTGTTATGTGCGAAATACTGGGAAACAACTCAATAACATCTATCCATAACAGGTTTGGATTGGTTCAATGAAATTCTGGCTAGTGAATCTAACCTCAACAGTAGCTTGATTAATCTTATAGTTCAATTTATGGAAACTGTTCTGTTAAACAATTTTATTTACTTCAATGGCGAGATTTTTAAACAGAAGAAGGGGGTGGCTATGGGCGCATCATGCGCATCTTCATATGCCAACATTGTGCTCTACAGATGGGAAAAGGTATTTATCCATGCTACAGAATGGAAGGAATATATATTGTTTTATAAACGTTACCTTGACGACATCTGTATTTTATGGAAAGGTAATAAGGAAAGTTTCATGGACTTTTTCCGTTATTTAAATTCAACTACCGAATTTTTAGCTTTCACATATGAAATAAGTGATTCTTCATTACATTATTTGGATATTCTTCTCAGTAAGGACATGGAGGCGGGTCAATTTCAAACACGAATTTATAGAAAGAGCACTTATTCCAACACTTTCTTACATTACAACAGTGGGCACCCTTATTACACCAAAAAAGGAATTGTAAAAGGGCAACTGATAAGAGCCTCGAGGATATCTAGCACCTTGGAACTCTTCTTGCAAGAAGTTGACATCTTGGAGGGGCTGTTCTTACAGAGAGGGTATACACTTACACTTATTAGATCAGTAGCATTAGAAATACTTACTAAAAGGGAATCTATGTATCCACCACTTTTAGGAAAAGGGCTGCTGCTAGCTCCTTCCTATATGGACCAACAAAAACAATTAAAAAACAACTTTGTCTACACTTTCAACAAGGATTCAGGCTTGGTCGAAAACACCATTCATATGTACTGGCCCATTTTAGCTTTACACAATGATACTTACCAATTTTTACCAGATAAGGTGGGCTTCACCAGGAAAAGAGACACTAATTTAAAGGGTTTGTTTGAGTACAAAAAGAACAATTCGAGCTCCAGAACAGCAGGATATGTCCCCACAAAGAATGGAACATTTAAATGTGGGGCTTGTAACCAATGCCCCTACATCATGGGAGCGGAATGCTATTATTTACCCTCTAGGAGGTTAAATTTGAATTCCTATGGTCGGTATACATGTTCAACCAAGGGAGTGGTGTATTTAGGTGTTTGTGTGACATGTGGTAGTTTCTACATAGGAAAGACCGAGAGGATGCTCAAAAGGAGGATTTATGAGCATCTCTATGACATAGAGAAGAAAAGAGACACCAACGCCTTTTATAAGCATTCCCTGAGTTGCACTAACATGCAACTAAAGTTTTTCGTACTCGAACAAGTTTCCCATGACCCTAGAGGAGGAGATTGGGAAACCCGACTGGAGAATAGAGAACTTATTTGGCAATTGAAGTTAAACGTAACCAAGCCTCCAGGTTTAAACAACACCATTAGTCTCATCAGTGTTTTAAAAACCAACAGAGACAAGTTATAATACTATCATTAAGGATAGATACATAAGTTACATAATTACACATTACCCCCATTGCTCAATGAATTCTTTGATGTATTTAACTATCACTTTCCATAGGGTTTACAGCCTAGGTTAGTTTTTTGTTACCCTCTACAACTTTGAAGACAGGTGTTTCCTTTTGCTCTTGGAAAGCGGATTTATTCAACAGTTGTCATTGCACTGTAAGGGGTCATTAGATTTTATTTTTTAATAAACACATTTTTTTCCTATTTTTAACAATGTTTGTAACTGTTTTAAACACACAATTCAATATATATTTTTATAATAGGTGGCATTTTTAATGATGGATTTTATGTCTAGGTTGAACAGTATACTTTCAAACTTCTAAATAAATTAGTATCATGTTTATTTAAGGTTACCATTTTATCTAGTAATTTTATAATTAATTAATTGTGTTAATTAGATCACATGATCAATTTTCTATAGTATAAAAGATTTGACACTATTTGTTTAAATCAACTTGATAAAGCCTGGTATTACCAGGCGAAAGCGCTTGTTTTGAGCTTGTCGTCTTGTCCAAATAAAGGATTTACAGCACCTACTGAGTTCTTATTTAAGGCTGCATCCGTTTTTCGCTTGTTCCAGTGTGGATTAATTTTCATTATTAGCGACATTACAGTTGAAAGCCGAGCAACGCTGGTATTTGCCTGTGGAGGTGTTCTGCTATTGGTTTGTGTTTTTTCACTTTTTTGAATATATTCTACCCTCCACGACTGACAAAGATCAAACTGGCGTTATCTTAAACAGAAATGCTTATAATAATATTAAAAGAATAATCACAATAACTGACTATGCAAATAAAACTTAAGACAACTTAACATTAATGAGTCTTGATATTAATAGTGCTTTTCACTCAGTAAACTGGAAATATCTCTTGCTGGTTTTAGAAAAATATACTTTCTCAAGTAACTTCACGCATCTTATTAATCTTTATAATGATTGTTTTGCATATGTTTAAATAGGTACTTTTACTTCTGATTCTATACAAATTTTGAAAGGAACCAAAGATGACCTCTTTCACCTCTGCTTTTTACCCTAATTATAGAACCATTTGCTAAACTGTTTGCCTTAGTATATCTATCCATCTGCAACACTGTTGACAGTCATTTAATCAGTAACACATGTGCTCTTGTGTCTGAAAACTGCATCCATGTTTGCTATATGTGTACTACTGTTTCAGATATAATAAGACACCTGATTTTTGGAACTTATATGTAGGCTGAGTATCTTTGCTTTACATCAATTAGGTTATTACCTTCCTGCCTGCCCATATTCATTCTCATTAATTAACTGTAACTTTACTAAGTAGTAAAACAGAAAATGGTACTGAGCAGAGAAAACTTCTGACATTTACCTGAAAAAACAGCACATTTTCATAGCAGAAATGTACAGTCATTACCCTAATGGCATAGTTTGTAGATATTTTTTTAAGTAGCAAATGGCATATCTGAATTTAAAAACTTGCAATGAAAAAATAAACAGGGAGCAAGTTTTTTAGTGATGCCATCAAATTTTACACTTTATACTCCTGTCAAAGAAAAGACTTCTTAAAACACTTTTTCCCATGGGCATACAGGAACTTTCTAGAAAATGTGATATTTTCTGCAACTCAGACAAGCTCCACATGATATGTAATTTTATTACCGCAGCAGCAACATCTCTGTACAGACTGCTGGCACATTACTGCATTCTTCATAGCTGTCTGTTTCCAATTAACGAAAGGCCAAAATGCCCTAGAAATTCAGAAGAGCACATTCATAATACAGTTATTGTCTTTTGCAGTCAAGTGTCAAAGAGTTTAGAATTTACGCTGATTTGATACATACAGATACGTATCATGAGTAAGGCATCTGACTGGAGATATTATCCACTGTACTATTAATATGATAAATAGAAAATGAATTAGACAAATAACATGTTATACCCTAAAAAAAAATCAAAACAACCCACATGACAGAAAATACCCTTTAATAGAGACAAAACACAGACTTGGCTAGATGGTATTGGAAACATCATCATGGTGTTTAAGAAATTCCTGTGTTCAGATACAGACCTGGAGTTTTTTTCTTTTCTTTTTTTTTATCAGTACTACTTCAGCATTTAATAATCTGAATAACATAAAGCACAGGTTCTGACCTGTAACTCTGCAATAAAAAAGAAGGATGTAAGGTGTAAAAGGAAGAAATCTGCATATTATCTTCTACTAAAATCAGACTTCATAAACCTGCTTCCTCAAACCCAAGTAGGCTAACGCTAACGGTAATGATTATGGCTTTATAACTATGCAGGTCTGCATGCAATATGGAAGACAAGGATCAATATACTCCCACCCCACACCACCTGTGCAGGTTGTGTACCTGAATGTGGGTGTCACCTGCACATATACACTATCAATACCAATCACTAATGGAATGAGCATGCCTAGACAGGCTCTATCCTCCAGAAGTAAAATTATTTAAAATTTGGTTATAGTATCATGTTCACGCATATGCTCACAACTTAACATACAGTTGTATCATGTCAGCTGGGCTCATAAAGTGGTGTGACTGTGCCTGTTATCACTGTATACATGTGAAAAAGGTCTAGTTTGCACTGTCCAGCTTAAGTAGGCTTTGTCTGGACAGTTCAACTGAAATACTGCAGGAACATAAATGATACGGCTGAAAGTCCTGTTTCCATCACTGTTAAGACTTCACTCTTTGGGGCAAATATGAAGAGATCCTAAATTCAAGGACCAGTACAGAATTCACATGGAGGGAGGTAAATGGGGTGAGAGATAAGAGACAGAACTATGAAAAACTGAATAAAGATGTGTATGGTGGTAGTGATGCTTGCAAAACAATCACAGGCACAAAAATATCAGGCATGTTTGTGTGTGCAGCCATGACAGCTACCTGTTTGGGGGTGATCATTCGGCTGTCTGATGAGGGATTATCTTACATTCTTACTGACAATGCACTTGGATGATAAGTACTAGAGGTACTGCGGAAATAAATCAAGAAAACAGTCAAAATTCCACATCACTGTAATTATATTTACCAACAAAATATATTCATAACGGCAAGTTAAGAGTTAAACACATAAAGAAATGGAAAAGCTGAGACTAAGCAGAGTCTGACGGCCTTAAATTGGAAATTTAATTTGACAAATGAATTCATGAATTGACAAATAAAGACCTTGTAAGATTACAAAAGTATTTTCAAATTATAACAGTTTGGTTCATTAATGACTGTTAATTTAAATGATCACTTGTATTGTAAAGGTTTATTAAAGCCCGAGTGTTATGTTTGAACTTTACCAAAATTACAGAAGTTGAATTATAAAAAGTAAGCAGTGCACATAACATGAGGGAAGTTCTGATATTTAAAGACTTATGCGATACTGAGGGCTTTCTGATACAGTTAAACAATCACTTCTGTTGTTTACATGGAAATTACATAAAGCTATTTACAGATATGAAGGGTTATACATGGACTTTAAATAAGTGATAATAATCATATTTACTAAGAATCTAGTAGTGAATGGAAAACAGCAATTATGCTCTAAAATCGGAGAAAGGACAGTTGTGTTAATCACCTTTCTGATGTCAGAAAGGTGGAGCAGGCTTGTGTTAAGCACTTGTAAACACTGTTAAGCTCTAGTCTTGTGTTAGAGCTTTAACAGTGATCAGTGACTACAATGGAAGAGTAGGGGTGGTGGGGGACCACAAAGACATATTAAACATTATTCAAATATTTTGTTCAGTTTTTTTGTTGGATAAATGAAATCTCTGAATTGGTTTTAAAAGTCTTTCAGCTGCTCTCTGCTGTTCTGTGATGACTGCTCACATTGTGGCAGTGGTAAGCCTGTTACAGTTTTTCATACTTAACTGTACAACACTTAAGAACACCTACATTTGAGCAGGCTAAACTCCATGCACTACAAAGAATTATGATCAGTTCTTTCTAATAGTAACCCTCCTTGCATATCTCTCAACTGTCCAGATTTTTACCGAATGTCCAGATTTTCTCCTCATATTTTTGGCCTGTTCTTCATAAAATTTGTGGTTTTCTGGCAAACCTCTGAGGACTGAAGCCACCATATAATGACATACATTTGAGATTTAGACATCCTATCCTACAAAAAATGCATGCTAAAACAAATCCTATCACTCTATCAACTTTCAAAGTCAATAAGAATAACATTTAAAATCTGACCCTATTTTGGGGCCTTTGTTTCCTCATTATTTGCTTTGTCCAGATTTCTTGCACTAAGAAATTGAGAAGTACGCCTCCTTGTTATGTGTCCTTTATATATATATATATATATATATATATATATACACACACACACACACACACACACACACATCAAGATACACCTCTCAAGCTTTGCTTTTTTGATAAATGTCTTAGCATCCACTCTCAAGCACATAGCAGGTTGGTAATGGTAAGAGACCCAGTCTTAATTCTCTGTAAGGTAAACCAGTTAATGAAGGCAAACAATGGTGAAATGAGCTATAACAATGGACTTCCAACTCAGCGGAAGGGTGAATTAACACTAATAGAAAAGTTAAGGTTACTTATGGTCTTATGTCCACTGCATGTTTAAAAATGTGATATGTTCCTTGAAAACTGTTTTAAGGTACAAAATTGAATGTGGATGCCATCAACAGTACTGCTATAAATTGGAACAGAGTTATAAATAAATACAGATACATATTTCATAGGAAAGGATATAATTCTGATGAAAAGTGGGTAAAGTGTGTGTTTAACTAGTCGAATCTTAGGTCTGTAATATACTTCAAAAGATGAATGAATAGAATGTTATGCAACATGGGTTAAAGTTATTAACTCACTAGAAAATATACCTAGGAAAGTTAATTACAAAACTTCATGATCAGGCTTAGTGGATGTAAACCAGCATCCTTTTAGGCTGTTCATATAATTATTGAAAAACTCATAGTAACCTAGTCCTCAGGGGGCACTTACACTGGATATGAACATTACTTTAAACTGAATGCCTTTTTATAACAGAAAATAATATGGTGCCCCCTTTCTGGGAGAGGGACGTTCACTTGGAACAAAAATAGATACACACAGTATTTCCAGATGCAGTTCTCTGCATTAAACACAATTTCCCTTAAGAACACACAGGGAACAGGAAGTCCAACATCTGGATTTCTCTCTCTTTCTCTCTCTCTCTCCAGGGTCCCAATGAGACTCCCCACTGGCACAGCTAAAGAGTTGAGTCCTCAGCTGAGTGTCCAAGCCAAGTCCCTCAGCACCCTCTCTCTGAAACCAGTGCTTCATGTCCCTGCTCTAAGCAGCTGACAGACACACACACACACACACACACACACACACACACACACACACACACACACACACACACACACACACACACACACACACACACACACACACACACACACAAAGGCTGGCAAAGATTTACTAGCTATGCCCCCTTCTGCCCAGAGTATAATGTAGTTACACTGCCACCATACACTCCAAAGCCAGCTACTCTAAGGCTCTTACAAGGGTACTGAATTACACCGAGTGAAATTAATATTAATACAAATGATAGCGTTTGCCAATGCAGTAAGTCTTTTAAGAGTGGCCACAGAGTAACCAAATAGATAAAAGTACTCTCAAAGGTTAAAATATTCTCTAAAGGACCAGCCACAATGAAAAGTTTAAATATATTTAATAATAAATGATAAATGAACAGGGAAACACAGACTATTTACAATAAACATGAGAGGTTCACTTACAGGAAATATTAAAATAACACAGATGAATAGATTTATACAGCTACAGAAAAAAACAGTGCTTAACTAATCTCACTATCTTTTCCTGACTGATCTAAAGAATTACTATTCCCTGGTCAATTACTAGAGTAAGGCAAGATGAAGTAGGTGAGGGGTCCTTCTTTGTCAGGTTCCAAAAACAGAGTGCTCTGAGACTTCAGTCTCATCTACTATTAAAACATCATTTTTGCCCTGGATTACAGAATGACAACACATACATCTGGTCATCTGACTTCTGGTTCCCATACTATCCCCTTTCCTAGCAAATGACCCGGAATCTTGCACATATGTGTCAATAACACACACACACACACACACACACACACACACACACACACACACACACACACACACACACACACACACACACACACACACACACCGAGCTTTGCTAAGATCTGCTGTAGCTTCTAGAAGTCATAAAACAATTTCAAGCTTCTACCCTTTCACAGTAGCAATTAGTTCACTGCTAAAGACAATACAGAAGACTTCCTAGTACTTCTTTTCCCAGACATTTTGTCTTTGGCTGCAATCAAAACTGTAAGATATGATATTTATGGCCTAAATTAAGTAATTTAATTTCACACTATTTTTCAAAGTTAGATGGACTAAGATTAACCTCATTTTCCAGTATCGTCTGATAATATATATACATTTCCTCAGTTACAACAGTGCAGTCTGATATAAATGTACATTTCTTTTCTATCCAGCAGGACACACTGTTGATATATGTTTAACACAAGCAACTTTACAAACACATTTTTCAACACAAGCACCTGTACAAATCAGTTTGATATACAAATGATGTATAGTTCTTTGCAAAATTCCAGCTAGCTGTGCATCCTGGCTACTCATCCACTCCCCTACTTCTCATGGCATAGCTGGCAATACCTCACATCATCACACATAACTTCCAAGATGGCAGCTAAATGTTATACCTTTATTAAAGCTGAGTCATGACAATTTGCTTTAAGCATCTAAATGAAAGAAGGCTGCACAATATTAAGTGTATGGGGTTGATATAATAAATCACCTATTCAATATTGAATAAAAATACCAGCATGATGTTTGCTATGCTTCTCACTGGTGACTTGAATGGAAAGATCTGTTGAAAGGGAGCTCAGGAATGACACAGGCTGGCACTAAAGATCACAGAAATTACTTGATTTAATCATTTGTGTGATTGTGCATGGCTAAGCATCATTATGAGGGTGTCTCCTTTGGGGCAGGGGGAGTTCTGAGGTTGACTGAGACTTGAAGGGTGTCTTATTAGCGTTATACATGGGAATCTTCAAATCATTTATTGCTGAAGTACTTTTACTACATACTGCATTAACAGAATACTTAATAGGATCATGGTATTTGAAGAGGAAATGGATAATTATACAACAACATGAATTCAATATACTGGCTGAGAACTAAGGAGGTATCTAGAATGTGAACTTCAGCATTAAGCTGTCATATGGCAATAGGCCAGGCACTAAGCTACCTGACAGCTGACTGATGGTATGTGAGAAGGATGAATAAAGCAAAAAGTAATTATTAAGGCTAGAAAATAATAATAA
Source organism: Protopterus annectens (assembly GCF_019279795.1). Taxonomy (NCBI): domain Eukaryota; kingdom Metazoa; phylum Chordata; order Ceratodontiformes; family Protopteridae; genus Protopterus; species Protopterus annectens. The sequence continues at coordinate 389,885,588 of NC_056725.1, read as the reverse complement.
CAATAAAAATAAAGGATATCTAGTTTCAGTTAGACTACATGATCATGCCTTTATTTAAATAAGGGGTATAAAGTGTATATAAGTGATAATGGCTGATATTTTATTACATAATATGAGGTGGTATTGGCAATAAAGAGGAATGTATCCAGCTCACATAAGATATTATGTGCAAACTTGACATGACTAAAAGATAACTGGTGTAGAATGGCAACTTAATATCCACTCCCAGAAATCATAAGGTACGGATACCAATGTTATAACTGTGGAAAGGCCTGCGACTAAAAGGTATGATTAGCCAAGAAAAAACAAACTGCTGTTTCTCCACAGAGAGAGACTCTTATAATTCCAGAATGAGCATCAACACCTAATACTTTAATACAAGTAAAATCCAGCAGAACTAGACAAATAAAAAATAAAACCACAGTAGAAAGTCCCCATCTTCGACCAACAGAAGGAGAAGTGCTTTTGGCAATGGCATCTTCAGATCCTGTTGGTTAGCAAAACATACCCATTTCTTATTGAGTAACTGATCCAATCAAATCACTTCCTTAGATTCCAGCCTCTTAACACCGGCTTTAAAGGAACCACACCATTAATTCCAGGGTTCTGCAATCCATTTGGTTTCTACTATTTCAGTTTTGTTCACTACATCACCTCCTCTAGCATTAACATGGATTTTTATACATGGATAAAAAGAAGAACTTATGTCCAGGATGTTTCTGTATGTGATTTGTTAATGCATTTGTTTGTATGGCCAGCTTAATGTCACTACAATGATGTAATGTTCTTTCTTTAAATTGTCTATTTTTTTTTTCTAAGTATAATGCTGTGCAGCTATCACATCTAGCTATATACACAATATTTTTTGTACTGCAGGCCACGTAGGTCTTCAGTTTGTATTCACAGCCATTTACTGGATGTTTAAAAAAGTTATTGCTGTCTATATAGGGGCATGACTTGCATCTTTTACAGGGAAAGGTACCAAATCTGGAGATGCAACTGTGAACAGCAGATGTTTGTTTCTGGCATAAGAGGCTCTTCAATTTCAGTTTGTTCTTGAAGTTAAACCTTGGGGTTTCTCCTACTATAGATCTGACAGCCTCATCTGTCATCAAAATATTCCAGTTGTCCTTAACTATCTGGCATACTGGTGAAATATCATTGCTATAAATCAGCAAAAATCTCACACCATTTCTCTCATTCCATACGTCATCATTGGGGTCTTGCCTTGGCCCTGCTGAAAAGTATGGTCTTCCTCTCATTCACCTTTGTTCTTCTGCTTTCAATTGTCCTTCACGGATCTCAAGGTTCTCATAATCTTGAGTCATCAGACTTTCCTTTTTCCATTCTGACTCTTCCCTTTGTGTTTTGTCATCAGTACACAACCTAGAAACACAGACCTTTAGTTATTTAAGAGTAAATGTGTGTCGGATGCATGCTGGTTCTATGCAAGATATGATTCCATCAGCAACCTTTTCTATGCATTTGTGTGTCAAAGTTAACATCTCCATCTAATAAAATAGTAACATCAAGGAAATGTATCTCCTTGTTGGAATCAAAGGAGATCAAATTCTAAAAACGAGTTAGTAGAGCCAAGATATCCCACAAAACAAAACAAAAAGAACTAACAGACAGTTTGCGGTAAACATTACACAGTTTTTTTTATGCAATATAATGAACTGCCAATCTGAGTGAGTTACAGGCATATACAGTGGATATAAAAAGTATACACACCCCTGTTAAAATGCCACATTTTTGTGATATAAAAAATGAGACCACAATAAATAATTTCAAACCTTTTCTCACCTTTAATGTGACCTATAACCTGTACAATTCAATTAAAAACAAACAAATCTGTTAGGGGAAAATATAAAAAATAAAAAACATACAATAAGCTGGTTGCATAAGTGTGCATAACCTTAAACTAATACTTTGTTGAAGCACCTTTTGATTTAATTACAGCATTCAGTCTTCTTGGGTAGGAGTCTATCAGCATGGCACATCTTGACTTGGCAATATTTGCCCACTCTTCCTTGCAAAAGCACTCCAAATCTTTTAGATTGCAAGGGAATCTCTTGAGCACAACCCTCTTCAGGTCACACCACAGATTTTCTACTGGATTTAGGTCGGGGCTCTGGCAGCGCCATCCCAAACCTTAATTCTCTTCTGATGAAGCCTTTTTTTTTTTATTTGGATGTATGCTTGGGGTCATTGTTGTGTTGAAAGGTGAAATTCCTCTTCATCTTCAGCTTTCTAGCAGATGCCTGAAGGTTTTGGGTCAAAAGTGACTGGTATTTGGAACTGTTCATAATTCCCTCCACCTTGACTAAAGCCCCAGTTCCAGTTGAAGAAAAGCAACCCCAAAGCATGATACTGCCACCACCATGCTTCACCATGGGGATGGTGTTCTTTTGCTGATGCGAAGTGTTGTTTTTGCACCAAATGTACATTTTGGAATTGTGGCCAAAAAGTTCAACCTTGGTCTCATCAGACCATAACACATTTTCCCACATGCTTTTGGGAGACTATGTTTTTTTTTTTTTTTTGCAAATTTTAGCCAGGCATGGATGTTTTCTTCTCTGTTAGAAAAGGCTTCCATCTTGCAATCCTACCCCATAGTCCAGACATATGGAGAATATGGGAGATGTTTGTCACATGTAGTACACAACCAGTACTTGCCAGAAATTCTTGCAGTTCCTTCAGTGTTGCTGTAGGTCTCTTGGCAGCCTCCCTGAACAGTTTTGTCTTGTCTTTTCATCAACTTTGGAGGGACGTCCAGTTCTTTGCAACATCACTGTTGTCCTATATTTCTCCACTTATTTATGACTGTCTTTCACTGTGTTCCATGGTATATCCAATGTTGTGGAAATGTTTTATGTACCCTTCTCCTGACTGATACCTTTCAACAATGAAATCCCTGTAATGCTTTCTAAGCTCTCTGTGAACTATGGCTTTTTCTGAAGCAGTCAACTGAGAAAATGTCCGGAAAATCCTACTAGGACAGCTGAACTTTATTTGGGGTTAATCAGAGTCTCTTTAATTGATGGCAGGTATGCACCCAAAAAGACTGAATGCTGTAATTAAATCAAAAGGTGATTCAACAAAGTATTAGTTTAAGGGTATGTGCACACTTATGCAACCAGCATACTGTACATTTTTTATTTTTTATATTTTTTCCCCTAACAGAATTATTTGTTTTTCATTTGAATTGTACAGGTTATAGATCACAGTAAAGGTAGGAAAAGTTTTGAAATGATTTATTGTGGTCTCATTTTTTATCCTCAAGAAAAAAATAAATCAACAGCCCCCTCTATTGGCTGCATGCTTTATACCCCTAACTACCTGACGTCATGGAAGAAGAGACAGCATCCGACGCAGGACCCAAGACTTTGAAAATCAGGCTGGTTGAGGGCACTCTGCAAGCAGATAACCGAAATGTAATGACTGCAACCGTGAACACAAAGAACATCCATGAAGAGCCTGGAGATTTTGTCCAAGTATAAATGTCTTGACTGTAATCTTTTTAATTAATTGATTTATCCCCCACCTGAATCGTAGTGCTATTTTGTAATTTCTTGTTTAGTTTTACCGTCCACAGCTTCATGTGATTGGTGGAGCTAAGGGTAGGGTGGTTGCTATGAAACTTAAATAAGAGATACGGGATACTGAGAAAATGGCCGAGTTTGCTGTGTTCGCAATCTGTATGTCTGTGATGAGGCAGGTTTAGCTAGACAGAAGTTTTAAGTTTAAAAGAGGTTATGCTTCGCGAAAAGATACACAGACAGAAAGAGAGAGTGCACGTGCGCCTTTCTTTTTACTGCCAGATATTTTGGAGATATTTGTATTGTTATAATGTACCCAGGAAAAAGGACTATTGGTGGAGAAATGTAGTTTAGGTTAATCATTGGACAAAGCCTAGAGTTTCACCTCAGCTAATGTAAAGTGGTGAGCTTGCTCAGAGGTGAGGGAGAATATACATACAAACAAACTCTAACAGAGATAAGAATAGCAATGGAGGTTTACAGAGCTGAGTGATTACACATAAATAAACCAGAAAACATAAAATGAAGAGCAGCCATTGTTTATAGCAAGAGCCTTTTTAGGAGATATTTGTACTATTCAAAATCCAGGGAGGAATTCTACTGCTGCAAAATTGTACTTTAGGTTAGTCATTGGATGAAGCTTCGCATTTAGACTAGGCCACCGTATTTAAACTGTAGTGAGCTTGCTAGAAGATTTTTCTGGTTAGCTTTTTATTAAACTGCCCTTAGCCTTTATTTTGCCCTTAGCCTTTATTAATGGTTGTAAAAGGAGATAATCAAAGTAGGAAAATCAAAATAACAAACTGAGGATTAGAGAAAATAGCGAAGTGATTCAGATTAATATACCCATCAACTGTCTTATATGTTGTGTGACTGTGTCTATCACAAAATGCCTCTTGCTTGAACTTAGTAGTTTCTATATTTATATCTTTTCTCAAGGCATAACCTCTCTTATACTTAAAACTTCTATTCTAGCTAAACCTGCCTCATCACATACTCCACATCGGGAACACAGCCAACTTGGCCATCTTCTCAGTAACCCCTATTAATAAGTTAACGGACAGAAAACAGCAACAAAAGTCTCACTAGCCTAACTAAAACCTTTAAAAACTCAGTCGTAATAAAAGAAACTAAGTTTAACTTTTTCAGGAAATTATAATTGCTGTGCTAAAGTGCTGCATTTTGACATTGAAAATATTAATTAGTGTTGGAATTAGTGTTTAGAATTGGGAGATTCATTCATTTTTATTTATTAAATTACATACTTTGCATATATAAATATATGGAGTGTGTATGTGCTAAGTGTTTCACCGATAGGTTGACATCCTCCTGCTTTGGAAAGGTATTTCTGTGTAAATTTGTTGGGACCAGGCCCTCATCTTATAAATAAAGAATTTACTGGGCCACGTCTCACAAAGGTTGAGAACCAATGGTTTAGACCACTGAAGTGAAACATTTTTCTTAGAAAGTCTTATCTAGATAAAGTGGCATAAGCCAAACATAAGCACTCAAATTGTGCAATTTAAATAAAAGTTTGGCAAAATGAAAACTACTACAGCAAAATATTTTTCATGTAATGCAATATCTCAAAATAGATTCTGCCTCCATGGTTGAGCACAGTACCGACTTCATTCTGATACCAATATGTATACCTCTTAACAAAGCATCGGAAATCTTCATATCATCAAACTGTTAAACTATGCTATGAAACAGTAAGTGATATGAAATTTATGGCACCAGACAGCTGGAGTCTACGTGAAGAAAAAGAAAACAACTCACTAAGCAGAGAAAAAAACTCAACAAGTGGCCACGTTAGCAACAAAATCACTGCTGAGACCAAGCAATTCTTATTTTATTACTGCTAATAAAATGTCTATTTCAGACATTAGGACCACAACTGACAAAAGAGCAGTCTAGTGGGGTGTACTTTCCAGTTAGCCTTCGAGGAAGAGGCAGGGGAAGTGATCTCAGTCTGACAAAAATAAGGGTAAATGGTTTATGCAGGTGGATAATACTATATACAGCAAATAATGAAAAAAAGATAAGTAAGTGAAGACTGGCAGCTGTCATAACACATTGCTTCACTGATATCATAAGACAGCAACACTTCCAGGATGTATATCAGCCAGCATACAGCTTTATTCTCTTGTTTTAAATGTGCTGCTCTGTGCAGGATAAAAATAAGACTACTGATTCCCTAACCTTTCTCAAGCATTCATGCAACGGCCTCACACCTCACTCAGGATTAACTATGTTGTCATCCACAACCACAATATTACTGTTTTTAACATTTTACATAAATGCTTCTGTTTTATACAAGAATGGAACAATCCACAACAGTATGTGCATAAACATTGTTGTCCCTTTTTTCTGTCAAGTTCTCAATTATTTTTGCTGGCACATTCTCAATTATTTTTATTGTTTCTACAACACAATGATTCTTAACTAAAGCTGGTGTTATTATGAACTTTCAGGCCTCTTGCAAAACAGTTTGTAGATCTTTCACAAAGGCTCAGGAAACTGAAAATTTAACACTGGAATTCAGACAACCTGTGTTATATGCAAAGCTGTGCAAGTGCCTTTGTGTACTTCACAAGAGTGCTCTGATTCACAGACACATCACTGTTCAGTAGAGCAGCTCTGCTGAGCAGTGAGAGTTTTCAGAGCTGTACACAAATCCACTAGCCTGGGGCTGGCATGATTAGGCCTTTGAGTACCTCAGTGCACTACTCTGCAATGATTCCTAACCAATAAAGCAAGTCATTGATATATATATATATATATATATATATATATATATATATATATATATATATATATATATATATATATATACACATCAGTGACCTGCTACAAGGCAGAACTGTGAGCGAAATACGCAAGTGCACGTGGTGCTTTAGGACTATGCATCTATACATTCCTATGGAAGAATCTAAGTATTTTGAAGCTTTTTCACCATGCTCAGACTGCTGTTCTTGGCAAATAGTATAGTGTACTGTATAAATGTGTGTGCGTGTGGGCGTGTGTGTGAACCTGTGGTACATGGTTTGATTTCCTCAGGCTTCACTTGCCTACTGTGTGACTTTAAGCAAGTCACTTAACCAGACAATGCTTTGGAGCAAATGGGAATTTGGGCTAGAATCATGAATGGTTCCTGGAATTTGTGTGTGTGTGTGTGTGTGTGTGTGTGTGTGTGTGTGTGTGTGTGTGTGTGTGTGTGTGTGTGTATATCTAAGTATCTGCACAAAACTGTACGTTTGTCCATATGTATTTGGGAGGATAACACTTTATGCCTGTGCAAGACAGTAGAATTATCCAGACTGCTCACCTGAGTGATTGAGAGTCAAGCAAATTCAAGTTAATGCAATTTATGTCCATGCATTTTGAGTATGCCTATGAACCGCATTAAACCTTGAAAAGTGCAGCTCGCCACAGCTAACTAGGACAAGCTGCATTTCTGAGAGGCATGGCTAAAAATTCCAGCCTAGGTCTGCACACTAAAATAATAAAGTGGAGTATATCATTGTAGCTCTCTTCTGTAATGTGCACACTCCTTTCACCTTTCTTTATTTTGTGGACTTGGAAGAAAGACATGGTCATACTGTTCCATGGCATTAATGTTTATGAACATGGCATTTTGGGATATGAAAGTTAGGGCTTGAGTAATGTTCCCAGTCTATGAATGTGGTAGGAGTCTGTGGGGTGTATGAAAGTTAAATAATATACATTTGGTGCTTGGAGACCTAATAGTGGAGGCCCTCTGTGAGAGGGGAACCAGGTAGAGTCCTATGTTCTCGAAACAAGGAAATAAGTACAGTAAGCATGCAGATATCACACTAGAACAACAAGTATATAAACAAAGCTAGATTCAGTAGGCCTGGATCTAGTCTATGATAGAGCAAAACAAGGTGAACCAATTTCAGTAAGATACAGTTCAAAATAGGCAGGCACCATAAACCTTTTTCAAGAAAAAAGCTCAGCTCAGAAGGGCAGAGTCCAGCCTTCTCCCACAAGAGTGCAGTCTTAATCAAAAGACTTGAATGATAGCTACACTTTTAATCAGTACAACCAAGCAGTAAATAAATATAAACCAGAATTAATACACTTTTAGAATAACAGACACTGAGCCCTCAATCAGCAGTTCTCAACCCTAGAAGATAACAGATTTGAGTAAGAAGTTTTAAAGCAGGAATTATTTCACATGCACCAGTTTAAATATGCAGGACACAGAAATCTGACTGTGATCAATTTAAATACTGTATTTTTTAAAAGTAAAAGTAAAAGGTCCTGAATTGACTCATTCAAGCAGAGCTCTCAGACCATCTTAACCACAGAAGGGCTGGTTCTAAATGCCACCCCGCCTTTGTGGAAGAATATGTGGGCTTCTTTACTATTAAGACCTGCAGTCCTAAGGCTCTTCTGGCACAAGTAAAGGCTATTAAGAAGTAGGCTTCCAGGAAAAGAATTTGAGCGTAGCATGATTTTCCCAGCTGCAAAATTCAGGATCCAGGGATGTGACTCATTGTCTACTGGTTTGACATCAAAGATTATTACAGTACGATATACAGAAGGAAAAGATCACAGGTACCATAACAATGAATTAGGAGAAGAAAAGAGGTTTATGGTAGATGGTCTCAGAAAACCTTGTTTTTTTCATCCAGAGACCCTTTGTAAGAGCTGGCTGCTTTTTATTTTTATTTTTTTTTTTTGACGAACTCTATTGCCGAAGTGTGGAAAATTCTCTGGCTGTCCATTAAGCTTGAGGTTTTACTTCAGAGCTTTGTAATTCCAAAAAAAACTGGAAGCCTTGAAAATATGGATGGTTCTTGATAGTTGCTTTTGATGGTTCTTTATGGTAGTACTGAACAGAGTCCACAGGGCTTGGTGTCCTGTATCTTCTGACTGCCCCCCTGCTCCAACAATAGAATCATATTTATTTATTTATTTGACATTTGTTAAGTGGGATAGTCTGTCTGGGTCACATGAACCATTTTCAGTCAGGCCCAAGGTGAAAAGCTCCATAGTTTACATATGCAGGTAAATATACAAAAAACTTAACAAGCAAAAATGTTTGACAGTATAGTACAATATAGCATTGAATTACGTCTTACATAAGACTATATGTAAAACAGTATGTTTGACAGGACTTTACAATAATAAATCCATTAATCATCTACTCTGATATAATGCTTTCTTTAAAATGCTACTAGCAGGGGGAGGTTGGCAACAGTGAGGAGAGGCCTTTAACCCTGTCATTATCAACGATTCCTTGCCCCTGATATCTGCATCCACACAGCCCTGCCCTGCTTGCATTCCTTAGAAACATTAATAAGATTAAGTGGCTCACACACTTGTTTGTCAGCATGCCTCATGCCCTTGTTTGTGAGGATGCTCTGGACTAAGTGGCTCACAGCCTTGTTTGTGAGCACACTCTTGCATGTCTCCTTCAAAAGCTGAGTCAATTGAATGTCACACACTTTGGGAAAGTGACTGCACACTTCTGCTGCTTGAATGATGAATGCAGTGGCGGAATGGCTGATGTGACATCCTAACAGATTGTCCTTACAAAACCTAAAGATACTACAGTATATAAGGTCAACACCATGAGCTGCTAACAAGATGAATCATGTAGACCTGTGTTTGAGTCTCTCAATCTCCAGCTGTACACTGTGTGGCAGTAAGCAAGTCAGTTACCAACAGACATACTCTTGTGTTGTACCTGAAAAAAAATCACTTGTGCCTAACTGGTCTTACACAATTAGAAAATTAAAAAAGTACATAATTCTGAAAATGCATGGCAGGCCAGAAATGAAGTCATGTGGCAAGGTGGGTAAGGATCCTGACTGTCACAGATGATGGCACAAAATCCTTCTTGCAAAGTCAATCCATGTTTTTAGTTATTTATGGGGTACAGTGTGCAGACTGAGACAAACAATGGTCAGTCAGAAATACTGAGGACTGTTCTGGGTTAACATTCCAAGTTGCTGTGATCCTTTGCAGACTGACAGATGTGTAGAGAGTCCCTATATTTTAGAAAAAGAAAATACATGTTTCAGATTTATAAGAAAGTCACACTACAAGGTATTAATAGATAACGTGTTCACATTGAACAGCCTTAGTATTTCTTGCACAGTGGCAGCGTCTGCTGTGCATGAATGGCATTTACCCACAGCAGGCCATTCTATGGACTCTTAAACAAATGCCTGCCTGAATTAGTGGTCCTTCGGCTGCAAGCGTGTCTGTCCCAACTCATTATCAAAACAAATAGAGATAATATGGCACAAATCCTAGTATGTGGTCTAGCAGAACAAAGAAGGTGAAGTACCATCTTTTCATCTACATAGAAGCTGTAGCCTAGCCTGCTCAGCTACATGTCGTTGGACTGTTTTCCAGTATTATCTGCCACAAGAGCCAATGATTAAACAGGATGGACTTTCTGATATCTTTTCTACAATATCTACAGGGGTCTGAATGGAGAGATGATAAAATCAGCAAATGGAGAGAAGTATTGCAGAAACTGAATTCATCCTCAAGTCTTGGTGAGTAACTTCGTGAGGTAGACACTGTTTCCCACAAAATCTCACCGAGATGTGATATAAATAAAGAAATAAAGATGACAGCTGGGTGCACAAGACTCAGGATAAAAAAGTGCCCAATCCTGGTAGGTGCACTGGTGCCAGGACTGGAAAAAATGACAGTGTAGAATCCTCAAGACATGGAAATAATCCTTTAATGGGACTAGGCCTGGTCCAGTTGTAAAAGGAAGTAGCAGTCCACAAAAATAAAAAAAAAATGATGGGCCAAAAAAGAACCATACAGAGAATAGAGTGGACTACTGAGTATAAGAAATAAATTATGTATTGTTACTATTATGCAAGAAGCCCAGAATTTCCAGACAAAAGATATACAAAAATAGTAAGAGAGAAATTAGAGGAAAGAGAAAAAGTTCCACAAGAAAAACTACCAGAAGCTTCAAATAAAAATTTGTGTTCATTAATACAACTGTTATGTGAAAAACACTATATAGACCAAGAAACCTTGTGCTTTCTGGAAAAAGAAGCGACTGAGGAAGTGTGAAAATTTAAAGAACAAAATTTAGAGATGTTTGAAGGCTATAAAAATGAAATATGGACATGGGAAAGAAAGAGGGATCTGATACAGTGCAATATTTCTGCAAAGAAGAAAGCCAAAATATTCAATGCAAAAACAGCAGCCCCAAAGGTATTCAAAGAGAAATATAGGCAAAGGCACCCAGATATGGAAAATTTCAAAATAAAAAAATAAGATCAAAGAGAAGTAATGTAGAACAGAAGATTAGTCACGTAGAAGTAAAAAAAATAGAAGCTGAAGTTATGGAATATTTGCGTAGTGAAGGATTCAGTGTAGAAAGTCTAACACAAGTCATATCACAGCATGATGGAACTAGTCCCCAGAGTAAGGAGAAACAAGAGGAGCAGGAGACATCTGAAGAAGAAATATGGACATGGGAAATAAAAAGAGATTTAATATGGTGTAATATTTATGCAAAGAAGAAATCAAAACTAATCAATGCAAAAAGAGCAGTACCAAAGATATTTGAAAAGAAATACATGCAAAGCCATCCGGATATGGAAAATCTTACAATACAAAAAATAAGGAAACAAAGATGAAAAGTAGAAAAGATGATTAGCAATGGAGAAGTTAAGGAAATACAAACTGAGGTTATGGACTACTTGCAAAGTGAAATATTTAGTGTAGAAAATTTAACTTGGATAACAACACAAAGAATAGTGCAATTGACACCCAAATTAAGGAGAAACCAGTGGAGCAGGAAGCATCTAATCAGTTGACATATGAAGATACTTTGGATCCCCCCATAGGAAACCAGTACAAAGGTTCAGTTGGAGCTATACAGCAAGGGAGACAACAGGAAACTGTGGTAACTCTGACACAATGTCATGGAGTGATAGGCCAGTGAGTTTCCACATGAAGGAGAAAAACTGAAACAACAATAAGCTTTCTTCTGCCCTCTTTCTTGATCTCTCCAAAACCTTCGACATGGTCAACCACCAACTACTCACACACTTAATACTATTCCCCTAGATGTCCAGGCTATCCAGTGGTTCAAGTCTTATCTGAGTGGTAGACAACAGGCTGTACTACGGCAGAACAAACTATTTTCCCTTCTACCTGTCAGCCTTGGGGTCCATCAGGCTCTATATTAGGACCCCTATTATTTTCTATCTTTATTAATGACCCGTACACAGTCATCCAACAGCCACCTGCATTCAATATGCGGATGACTCCACTTTGATTTGCATTGCCACCTCCCCTTTAAGTCTGCAGACTCTATCCCAAAATGTTTTTAATACTGTTGAAAATTGGCTCTGTAATCGATGTCTCCTATTAAATCCTAACAAAACAAAACTTCTGCTTTTTTCCCCCACTCGTAAAGCCTCTGCTCCAACCTTTACTATAAAATCTAAGAGTGGGACTGTCATTGTCCCAGATCCCTGTACCAAACTCTTAGGTGTAACAGTTGATAATAACCTCAAGTTTGATATGCATATTAATCAAACTATTAAAAAAATGTTAATAAAAAATGTGGCTCACTATACAAGATCAAACCTTTCTTCACTCCACTAGCTGGGACGGTAATTGCCCGTACACATCTACTTTCCACCCTCCTTTATGCATCCCCTCTCTTCACAAACTTGAGTAAGTCTGACCTTAATAAACTCTCTAGCTGCTTTAAAATATTGCTAGATTTGCCACTGGAGCAGCATTACAGAACACACCACTGTCTGAACCTAAAGAATCTAGGGTGGCTAGAATTGCCCATCCAACTTCAGTACAATCAGCTAATAGCAGCACATAAAATTCTCTACCAACCTGAAAACACACCCTACTTACAAAAATTATCACACCTTATAGCAACCTCAAGACACTTCGCTAATCCAACAAATTACTAGTCCAAACCCTCAAAAGCAACAACTCATCTGTAGACTCTCTATATGCCAACTCTGTTGGCAAAATATGGAAGTCAGTTCCTGCTAAGCTTACTTCAGAACCTATTCTAACCCAATTAAAAAAAAAATCTAAAACAGTACTTTAAAATGCAATGGCTATGTCCTTGCTCTAATCCTGACTAACTCTTGCAATATAAACGTGCTAAAGAGGACTTTTGGCCACCCCTACATTGCTTCCTAATTGTTACTATATAACAAATCAGATTTATATATGACAGAATGAATGACTTTCATCCTGTGTATTGTATCTGTAACAGTGCTTTAACTTACTTAACGTAATAGTTTTTCTGTATGTATGTATGGAGCTTTTCATCCCAGGGCATCCGCTGAAAATGGACTAGTAACCAGTTGGACTATCCCAGTCAACAAATGTAAAATAAATAAATAAATACACAGATGACACAGGGTGAAACTGAAGAGAACGTGGCACAGGAAGAAGCTCTAGAACTTTCTATAGATTGCCCACAGGAAATGGCGAACAAAGAATGTGCCCTCAGTTAAGAAAAAAATGAGCTAAGAGAAGAGTTACTTGATTTAACAGAGACAGATAGACACCATAATATCAATGAAAGAAATAGACTGCAGAAGGTCAATAAAACCCGCCAAAATTAGAAGTTTGATAAAACAAATGAACACAGTAAATAGGACTGTTCACAGAGATTCAGGTGATAGATTACTGTGCATCCAAATTAATAACAGATAAAGTCCTACCACAAGAACAGATGGAAGTAAGGCAAAGGACAGGGAGAAATTGAATGCCATCATTGAAGTATCGAATAGAGAACACTATAAAGCAATTAAGACAAGAAGTGTCACTGTTAGAAGAGTACAAAAGAGGGAACAGATCAACAAAAATGCTTAGAAAGATACATGTGATAAAAGCAATGCGTAGTATTATAACGGATCAGGATTTATCATGCACTATCACAAATAATAAACTAAAAATGTCAGCACAGGCTGAAAAACTTAGAAGATACACAGACCAATATAAAGGAAACGTACAAAATAAGCAACTTATTGATGACTAAAAAAAAAGTTGTATAGAGACTTGGGAAACAAGGCAAAAGGAACTGAAAGACCACCAGAAAAAGAAGTAATAGATACATTTTGGAGAAGTATTTATGAAGATCCTGTGGAACATAACAAAGATGCTAAATGGATAGAAGTAAAAGAAAAAATAAGAAGTTCAAATGTACAGGATATGAAATAGGATGAAGTAACGGCCAGAGAGATTGAAACAAAGTTAAGAAAAGACTCTTAACTGGAAAACCCCAGGCCCATATGCAGTACCTAACTTCTGGCTAAAAGTATTGCCATCTTTGCACGAATATTTAGCCATGAGTAAGAACTATTTATATGCACATCCCAAACAGACACCAGACAGGTTAACAACATGGAAAAGCAATGCTCCTACTTAAGAGTGAACCTGCAAAAACCCTAAAAATTATAGACCAATAACTTGCCTTCTAACAACGTATAAACTATACACTAGAATTGATGCCAACAGAGTTTATAGCAATTTAGGAAAAAAACTCAATTATGGCACTAGAACAAAAAGGTAATAAAAGAAAGTCATATAGAACAAAGGATCATTTGTTGTTAAAGTCACAGTGGAGAACTGTAAAAAGGGGAAGAATTTAAGTATGGCACGGATAGACAAAAATACAAAAAGGCATTTGACAGTATCCCACATTCATGGATAAAAAAGTGCTTAAAAATGTATAAGATACACCCCACACTGAAAAACCAGTGGCAAACCACTTTCCAGTTAAGACATGATAAAGGACAAATTATTATTCCAGGTATAAAAATTCAGAGGGGGATATTCCAGGGTGACTCTGTCACTGCTGCTATTCTGCCTTGCCCTTAACCCAGTAAGGCTGTCTGCTTAACAGATTAGGTCATGGCTATAATTTGGCTCACAGAAAATGTAAAGACTTCTCACCCTCTCTTTGTCGATGATTTAAAACTGTACAGCTCATCAGATGAGGAACTGAAAGCACAACTGCAAGTAGTCAAAACTTTTTCAGATTATATAACAATGTCATTTGGTCTTGATAAATGAGCAAAAGCAACCTTTAATGCAGGAAAACCAGGACCAAGAAAATATCAGTTTGGGACAAGAACGTGATATAAAAGAACTTGAGCAAGAGGAAGTGTATAAATATTTGGGAAATGATGAAGGATGAACAAATGCAAATAAAACTCAATAAGGAATATTTTAGAAGACTTAAATTAATTCTAAAAACTGCACTGACATCTAAGAACAAAGTTCAAGCTATAAACTAATTTGCTCTCCTTTAACTTACAGTTTTGGAGTGATTGACTGGCCCAAAATGTGCTGGATAGATTAGACAGGAAAACAAGAAGGATGCTTCATGCTCATCAAATGATTTATAAAAATCAGTGCATACCAAGATTATATATTCCCATTCCGATGGAGGTATGGGCCTCCTTGAAACTGATTACATGTATAGATCTGCAGCCATGAGACTACATACATACTGCTGACCTCAGAAGACCCAAACACACTGAAAGTTTCAAAACACGAGGAGAATAAATCTAAGATGACTTCCCTTCTTAATCTAGCAGAAGCATATCAGCGTCAAGCGGGAATGGAAATCAAACCAGAAGTAGATAAAAATCAGGCAGCAACTGAATGTGCCAAAAAAAACAAAAGAAAGACTATAAGGTAAAGGATCAGCTGAGAAGGCAAGAAATGTGGAAATGTATAAATATAGTTGCAAGTATAGAAAATCCTGGAACAACTTCATGTTGATCAGGACTGAGCACAGGAATGGTTAAGGAGAGGGGAATTTAAACCAAAAGATGAAAGGTTAATATTAGCGGCCCAAGACAGTGGACTAAGTACACGTTGGTTTACAAAGTCCACTGAACATGTGGGAGAAACAATCAAATGTAGGTTTTGTAAAACAGAATTGGAAACAGTTGCACAACTTGTTGCTGGTTGTGACATACTAACAGCAGGAGGACTGTATACTGAAAGGCATAATAATGTAGCAAGACTGTTGCACTGGGGATTGTGCAAACATTATAATATTGAAGCAGCTGAAAAACACTGGAAACATGAGCCCCAAAGCATTACAGAAAATGATGAAGTCTACATCAGGTGGGATCACCCATTACCAACAGTTCAAATGACAATTGGAGAGATAAACAGATAGAGTGGTCCATGAAAATAAGACAAAAGTAGCACTGATCAGCGAAATCGCTAACACCCAGTGACTATATTGTCGTGCATACAGAGAGACACAAAGTCATAAAATATCAGGATTTGCATGCAGAAACAAGAGCAATGTGGAAGAAAGATACATCAGACAGTTCCAATAGTAGTAGTAGCAATGGATCTTATAAAAAAGAATCTACAATCATATTTAGATATGTTACCGTTACATATAACTCCAAACAAATTGCAGAAGTAGTCATTACTGGGCACATTGCAGGTGCTGCGAAGGGCACTTCTGGCTGACATCAAAGATTGAAACAATAGTAATTTAATGAACTTTAATCATATTTTGCCTTAAGAATGGAGTCCATTCCTGTTGTGGTATTAGAAAATCAAAAGATTTAGAGAAATTAAAAAGAGAGAAAAGCTGTAGCTTAGCCTGCTCATCTACATGTGGTTGGACTGTTTTCCAGTATTATCAACCACAAGAGCCACTGATTAAACAAGATGGACTTTCTGGTATCTTCTCTACAGTTCCATGGTAAACAAAGCCTTAAACAGCCAATAACCCTGAAACATTT
Organism: Protopterus annectens; assembly: GCF_019279795.1. NCBI lineage: Eukaryota > Metazoa > Chordata > Ceratodontiformes > Protopteridae > Protopterus > Protopterus annectens. The sequence continues at coordinate 389,869,270 of NC_056725.1, read as the reverse complement.
GCAATGGCTCAGTACCTCCGGATGATTTTTTTTCCCAAGCACAGCATCAACTGCTGAAACATGACATGTGACAGAATAAAGACAGGCTCTACTGTACTCTTGTACCATCATGGGCATAAAAGAAAATATCTGTGATGGAAGGACAGCAGAAGCCATTGGTCCTATGGGTGACATTCACTATTAAGCCTTTTCAAAAAAAAAATCTTCAAGTAACAGTAAAGATGAAAATACTGAAGAGAACAGTCAGCCTTTGTACAATATACACTATACAGATTACCGAGTGACCACTTTTATGAACAGAAAATAAAACACTTCGCAACAAGCTCCTGCATGCCTTAGACTATGAAGAACAGACCAAGCTAAATACAGGAAAAACACAAACTTGGCTTGCCTTCAAAAATTAGCACCCTGCTCAGTTATTCATTAAGAAATCAAATTATACCACTATTCTTCTTAAAGTGTAGATTCACACTTTCAAGAAATGAACAATAATGAAGAAGTCACTGATTGCTTTCACAATACGTCAAAGCCTCCTACCAACTATGGTTGCATTGCTGTTTAATGACTAGAGCATCAGACAGGCATCACTCTAGTTCACTGCACAAATTGCCTTTTGTCTGTTCAAAATCAACATGCTGAATGCAATTTAAGTGTGTCGCATATTAAAATAACATTATTCAAACAATAATTTCTTTATGCTGATCCTTAAGTAATCCAACAACATTATTTAGAAATAAAATTACTCAGAACCTCTGGACTTGTCAAATCGAATGATGTGATAGATGCTTCTTAGTCTTAGTTTCTGTCTGGCTGCAGACTTATCAAGTAATGTATATTAATTTTTAATGCAGAATAATAAGTTTAATAAATCAAAGCTGACTAATGCAATAAATCAAATTAATTATCTAAAATGCTACTGTGGTAGAGACTAAGCATTTAAAAACACAGCTTACATAAAGTTTGCTAAAATGGTATGATTTAAACATTTAGCATAGTGAGCAGGATCTATGTCTGACTGCTGTACAAGAAAAAAATTAATGCATCCATGACTGCTACACACATGCTGACTATACAAAAAGAAAGAAAAAAAGATTTATGTAATATGTGCACACTGGTGATCCTTTTGCTTCTCTCAGCAAATTAAAACATCTGTTTCCTCAACAGTGTCAATATTCCTCCTATTAGACATAATACTTGCTGCTTTCCTCAATTTGTTTACAGTTGGTGTTATTACACAAAAGTGCTTAGACCCCTGACTCAGTTCTTGGGTGGGGTGCCATCTGTGCAAGTCCTGCCCCTTCCCATACTCCAAAGACATGCTACCAAGTTCACATGCACTGTAATCCATCCCGGTGTGTGTGTGTGTGTGTGTGTGTGTGTGTGTGTGTGTGTGTGTGTGTGTACACACACACACTTTGGATAAACAGTTCCTTCCTTGAAACCAAATAACCCTGCAGGAAAAAGACACCCTCCCCATGATAATGAACTGAAAAAAAGTAGGTTACTGAAAATGTTGATAGATGAATGGCTGTCTATAAAATGGCACTCTCTATTTTTAAAAGGTTTTCTAAAAGTAGCTGACTTGTCAGGCATGTATTGGGATAGTCAGGTAGTGTTATGTTGTTATTATTATATTCTGTTTTATTTTCTCCTGCCATGTGTGTGTTGGTATAATGGTTAAGGTGTTTCCCTCATAAGCACAATGTACAGACTTTAATTCTCACCTTTGGTAGGGAAACTAGCTAGGCTTAAAATGACCCACAGAGGCAGACAGCCTATTAGTTACCTATGCTGATCACTGATTGATTATAAATGTTCAGACTTGTGCTGTGGTGTCTGTTTTAAGTACTGTGCTCTGGAGACGGGTATGCAGGGATTCTAAACTCACTGTAGTCAACTGGTGTGTATGTGTGTATGTCTAGTCAGAGAAGGATAAGGGTGTATCCTGGTTTACCTTTACATGTTTGAAAGTCAAATGGTCGTACATGCACATCCGCGAACCAGATATGCAAATTCCGTAACGCCAAATTCCCAACATGTCATAAAATAATCAAATTTTGTAATTTCCAAATGCATCACTGCTGAAACAAGTGCTACCATGGGTCAAAAAGGCACGACATTTCGTAATTCAGTGGTTCGGTTTTTGCGATTTTGGAATTTTGCAGTTTACAGTTCACGGCAGCGAGTTCGAAAATGTGACCTTCGAACATGTAAAGATAAACCATGTATCCTACTGTCAGCAATCCAGGCTATTATGAGACTTGGATGGTCACTTTCAGTCCTGTTTTTCTAAGTATCACAAACACAGTCCTTAGAATTTCAGTAGAAACCTGTGTGTGTGTGTGTGTGTGTGTGTGTGTGTGTGTGTGTGTGTGTGTGTGTGTGTGTGTGTGTGTGTGTATGCCTGTATGTATATGTATACATGTATGTAACATGTGCATGTTCTTGTGTTTGGGGGTGTGGGTGTGTGTGTGTATGTGTGTGCATATATACACACACACACACACACACACACACACACACACACACACACAAACATAGGTTCATAGGTAGGTACTAGGCTATTAGCCCTAGGGCCCTGGCTTTCGCCACCCAAGAAAATTATTTTCCTGTACCACTGTCGAGCAGAGCCACAGAGGTGATCCTCGGGGTGAATTTCCAATTTTCCATCCAATCATCAAGATTTTTCTTCAAGAGTGCTAATGAGGAGCTTTGTTTGATCTAGATAGGTAGTTTGTTCCAGAGTATGGAAAGTCTTTGGGACAGGACTCTATCTCTCCAGCATGTTCTGTTTATTGTGTTGACAAGGTTTAGGTCCCTAGAGTGTGTAGCTCAGAGGGATTGGCATTTCTTTAAGTGGAGCAAGTCCAACAGCTCTGGGTTTGACATAGCTTTGTATGTTAGGTAGAGATCGCCTCTCAGCTGGAGTTTTTTCAGACGGTCTATGTAGGGCATCAGTTTGAGGCCGGTAATCCTCTTTGTGAGGTACTTCTGTGGCCTTTCTAGTTGTTGTAGATGTCTTGTGAGGTACATACCAAAAGGGGTGTTGTACTCTATAATGGGTCTAATGACTGATGAGTAGAGAGGAACAATGACCTCTTTTTTCCTGGATGAGAAACCTTTTGTGATGAGGTGTGCCACATAGAAGGATTTTCTGACTACTGTGGCGATGTGATTATTAAAAAGAGACTACTGTCCACATGTGTCCCAAGGTCTCTTATCACACTTTCGGTGTTAAGTAAACTACCACTTATGCGGTAGTTCATGGGTACAGTTTTTACCCAAGGGGTTGACAATGCACTTTTTGGCATTGAGCTTGAGGTCATGGCTTTGACACCAGGCATCTGTCTCAGTGAGGCCCTTTTGTTGGATGTCCACATCGTTAGGAGTTTTGATTATGGCTCCTAATTTGCAGTCATCCGCGAACTTCGTTAGCCAAAGTCCTTCTGCATTAGCCTGTACTTCAGAGAAGTAGATACCAAACAGGAGAGGACCCAGGACTGAACCCTGTGATACCCCACTTGTCACTGGTCTGAAGTTGGATTTGGAGTCTGCTACTTTCACAGTTTGGGTTCTGTCAGTGAGTCAGTTGGCAACTCATTTTGTGACATAGGAATTTATATCTAGTTTAGTGAGTTTATCTATAATTCCAGAGTGGGGGATGGTGTCAAAAGCCTTGGCGAGATCTAGATAGGCTGAGTGAACTACATTACTCTCGTCTATGGCTTTGGTGACGGCTTCAAAGAAGTCTATCAGGTTTAGGAGACATGATCTGCCTTTTAAAAACCTGAACTGGGTGGGGTCCAGAGTTTGGAGATTGCCAGTCTCTTTGTTTATAAGTTCCATGATGATACGTTCCATGGCCTTGCAGACCAGGCTCGTCAGGCTAATGGCGTGGTAGTTCCTGGGGTCCATGGTGGCTCCCCCCTTTGTGGAGTGGGATAAGCATTGCTGTGTGCCATTCAGTGGGCACAAAGTCTGAGGTGAGGCTATGATTGAACAAGGTGCTTAGGTGGGGTGCCAGTTCGCTCTGTAGTTTGTGTAGAATGCAGCCTGGGATGTTGTCAGGTCCCATGGATGCTGTGTTCTTGGCTTTGGAGAGTGTGGTTTTTACCTGTGCAGTCATGATTACAGGAACTTTGCATTCTTCCAGTATAGAGATGTGCCCCTTTAGGGGGTGAGAGGGGGGTAAAGTTAGCACTGAACTTATCTGCCAGGATGTTGGCAATATTAGTTGCTTCTGTATACTTAGTGCCATGGTGCTGTAACTCAGAGCACATCTGAGTGTTGACATTGAGATTCTTGACATAGCTATAGAATGCTTTGTGGTTGTCTTTAGAATCAGTGGCGATTTTGTTTTCGTAACTAGCTTTGGGGGATTTTATGAGACATCTCAGCTTCTTACTGAGGCTGACCAGGGAGTTCCTCCAATCATGGGATTTTACTCTTTTTGCAACAGTTTCTTCCTTCTGTTGTAGAGTTTGTTTATGGCAGGGGACCACCAGATTGTCTTCCTTTTTCTGGAGGATAGCATCTTGGTTCTGTTAGGGATAGCACAATCCATGCACTTGTATAACTGCTTATAAAGTGCATTTGTGTAGGATTCGGCAGTCATACTTCTATTGTCTGTCTGCATGGGTGTCGTGAAGTTTGCCACTTCTGTCTTAAGAAGCGTGAAGTTGGCTTTGGGAAAATGTTTTACAGTGGTTTCCCTAATGTGGGTGGGGGCAGGATGTGGATGTCTAGGGTGATTAGCTTGTGGTCAGATCTGACCAACGAGGAATTTTCCTCTGGTGTGGAACACCAGTCGCCCATGTTGGTAATGACCAGGTATAGGATACTGCTGCCCCCTGGTGATGGTGTGGATAAGTTGATCCAAGGTGTTGGAATTTATGAATTCCAGAAAACGTTTTGCAAAAGAGTTAGTACATGAGTAGTTTTCCCAGTTAATGGTGGGGTAGTTGAAATCGCCCATTATTAGGGTTTTGGGTTGTAACCTAATATTTTCCAGTGTATCAAGAAATGAGGAGTGGGAATCCTGGGGCATGGTGGGGGATCTGTTGTAAGTTACAATTTGGATTGCGGTCTTGCCCAGAGTTAGTTGCACTTGGATAATCTCGGATGCATTATGCTGAGCAACTAGCCTGGAGCAGTTAATATCCTTAATGAATATGGACACGCCTCTGCCTTTAGTGTTTCGGTCCAGGTTAGGTGGCTGAAAGGTGGGGTATGAATTACAGCCTGGTAATGCAGGGGTGCTCTCTGAAGCCTTGAACCAGGTCTCTGTCACTGTACAGACTTCAATGTTCTCCATTTTAAGGAGTGCCTCGATTGAGTGCATTTTGAGGTTTAGACTTCTAGCATTGAGTAGCATTCCCTCAGATTTTGCTTGCTTGTACCTGTCACAGTGGTGAATTTGTCATCTGAACCTTGCTGAAAAAGGCAATCTAGCGGTGGCAAGAACCTTAGCCAGTATCCAGAATCCCAAGGGCGACAGGGGCAGCCCATCTTTGGTAAAGCATCATGGTATGTCGATCATGTCATCCCATGCAGACAGATACTGGATCCCCTTAGAATGACACCAGAAGCTTAGCCAATTGTAGAAGTCAATCATTTTGTCCTTGAACTGTGGTATCATTGTGGGTGATGGCAGGATGCTACTCAGGGCTAGGGTCATACCTACCTGGGCTACAAGATCGGACAGCTCCTCCATGTCTCTTTTCATGTAGTCCAGGGGGTATATCTCAGGTCATTCAAACCAACATGGACAATGACAGAGTCATATTTGTACTTGTTGTGGCATGACCTGAGTGCATGCGTTATGTGGCAGATCCTGGCACCCGAGAGTCAGCTGACAGTAACTTTCTCCTTGTTTAGTCTGGTGACTGGAACATCAGTATAGAGTCACCTATGACTAGAGTGTTGGATATGTACATACATATATATATATATAATATGTGTAATGCCATAGTCTAGTGATGTAGGGCACTGACTTCAGAACAAGATAGAAGAGTAGCAGGGAAGTCAGTGTCATAACCCTGCACTACAGATGTTAGTGTCAACTTTATCTGAGTATGTCTGCTGTGGACTTTATCCCAATGTGGCAGAGTTTATTTGGCTAGATGCTGTTAAGTTCAGACTTTCTTCACTTATTTATTTATAGTTATTTTTATTTATGTTTTGCCTATATTTACTGGGGCAGTGATGAGGATCCAAGGACTGTAAGCCGTGTCCCTCACATATTAACATAGGCAATGACAATGATTTGAACCTCATAGCTCTGTGGCATCACTCTAGGTACACTTAACCTTTCTATTTGATACTAATTTGAATCTACTATGTAATATGAGATTAACTGGAAATGAATGTCAGAGTCTTTGTATGTGAAGTTATAAAAAGCTTTACTTTTATAAGTAATTATCAAAGAATAACTGATACTGTGACTTGCACAGAATACATCGTCACCACAATTGTGCTTGGCTGGACTAGAACCTAATGATTTTTAACTGTATGTTGGGTACAGCACTTGCATTACATATTAATCAGCTGCATCCTGTACTAAATACTACAGGAAAATGTGGCCACATTTAGATAGGCATGGCTTGAGCAAGCACTCCTCACTGGGATCTCGATGTCTCACTATTTATATACCTTGAACAAATGCACTGTGAGGGTACTTACAATGATTACCCAACAGGAATTATTTCACAGCTGCAGCCTTTTAGTAAAAGACAGCATAGCTTGTATCAGCATTTGGTGTTCTCAAGCTGAATTTATACTGCATGGAAAACTTCTTTTCTGTCTCATGTCAAGCAGGATTTGAGTTGTAGTGAATGTCTCCTTCAGTTAATCTAAATGGATCACTTTGACTGTGCTGTGAAACTGAGAAATTAACCCCATTATAACAAGGTACACAAAGGATTATGATCAGATATAGCTGATCACAATTTTCTGTAGTGCATGGAACTTACTTTGTCTCTTCCATGGACTACCAGTTGCAGGAAAAAAGTTGTGTAAGAGTGCTAAGCGTTTTACCAGCCGGTAAAGCAGCTTAGCAATGTTAAACAAACAGCAGGCAGAAATGGTGAGTCCCTCTGAAGAATGCATTACTTTAAAAGTTGTTAAAGACTTTGTTCTGACACATTAAGTATCCCAAAACTTTTAAAGCAGTTTTAGCTTGAATTGCTGTTCTTTGATAGCCATCTGGCACCTGTTAATCCCCTATTGTGATTCTCACTCTCAACAGTGTTTAGGAATGTGCTTGTTTCAGCACAGTTCTTCCCATGGCAGAGGTTATTAACAAAACAAGTCAAGAATTATGGTACTAACTCTAAACCACTAATTCATCAGAAAAACAATACCAAGTAGCAATACTTCTAAACTGTCTAGATTTTCACAGAATGTCCAGATTTTTGCCCCATATGTTTGATCTGTTTTTCATACAATTTGTGGTTTTCTGGCAAATCACTCAGGAATGAAGTCAGAAAATAATGGCATACATTTCAGTTTTACACTTCACAGCCTTCAGAAAATGCATGTTAACATAAGTACTATTACTCTAGCAACTTCCTGAATTTATAAAAGCAGTATTTAAAAGCTGTCGCTATTTTTGAGCCTTTTTCTCCACCATTACTTTTAGCTTTGTCCAGGTTTCTAGTGATAAGAGGTGGAGAGGTATGCAGGTAGTTACCAAATGTAAGAAAACTGATATTACTTTCGTAACATTAATGACATCTCTAGGGGGGTGCATTGCTTCAGACAGAACTCAACCATTTACAGGTAATTCAAACTTCAAAATCACTAACGGCCGAATCATGAAGATAGGAAATAAGTTTTACGTTAGATGTTCTGAAAGATAATAATGACAGCAGATGGTCTTACACACCAATTCTTGAGATCATTAACTTGCTTACCTGTCAGGCATCTGACAGTTTACTTTACATAGAACTTAACCAATTATAGATACTCTAAACAATCACTCATGGAAGAATCAAGAAGCTTGTAAAAGTTTTATATTTGATGTCCTAGCAGATAATGACAACAGGCAGATGTCATATAACAACTTCTTTAAATCAATAATTTAGTAAAATATTGGGGATTTGACAGCTGTCAACTCAATGAAAACAGCAACAAAATACTCTAAACTATAGACAGGATGAAACTTACCAATTAACAGCACTGCTATTCCAAACTCTGTCTTATTTCATATTTGTTTTCTTTCTACAACTTGATGACTGACTGGGCCATTACTAAACACAAATACTGGAAGTAAGACATTGAGAAGAATATTCTATAGCATTAGCAATTTCTCAGTGGTATAAAATCTGTAATTTCACACAAACAAAATTAATATTTGGTAAATCTAGATATAGGTAGTTCATCATCCACCAGAATACATATCATGCATCCACTAAATTAGTATTGATATGAAATGCTTGTACAAACACTTTGTAGTACCCATCATCAAATGGCTGAATTATGCTATGCTAACACCTTTAAACGTAGCAGTGAAATTTCACTTTGTCTTTGAAAACCTCTCCCAAATTTGAAAAGAAATTATCAAATATGCAAAGCAGATTATTATCTATCTCTCTCAATACAGAGGCAGCTACATGAGTAACAAGTTTAATATATAATAACTGTCAGAACTTATACAGACAATTGTTCAAGATTTTACTTAGAAGCTGAACACGTTTCCTAAGCAGTTTTAACTGTTTTGTCATTACATTAGCATTTAACTAGCATAGTTGAATACAGATGACAGAATAGGAAAGCAAACAATGAACCTTCCTCCAGCAGGTCTGAATCTAATCAAGTGCAGAGAATGAAGCAGTCACAAACAGTAATGATGCAGTAGATTGATAAAATACAGTTCAAGAATGTAGAAAAAAATCACAAAATGTACTTATTTTCTTGTTTTTGGCCTTGGAAGCCTTGGATTAAGCAGAAACAGTCTAGACATCTAGCAAACGATACAATACTTACTGCAGCTCTGGTTAATCGAGCGTAAAATCGTGCAAATGTGAGGCTTGAATACAGGCAAAATTAAATATTAAACTAATCTACCAATAGGAAAGCACACAACAAACCTTCATCCAGCAATCCCCAGCTCAGACAAGGCTTAATCCACACTCATCTGCTACAAACAGGCAGGGAACCCCTCTTAATGTAAGATGGCTGGTTTAGTGCTCAAGTGTACCAATAACAAGCTAGATTCAGTGGGTCTGAATCTAGTCTATGCTATATGGGTATCAGAACAGAGCAAATCAAGTGCAGAGAAGTGCAAAAATACTGTGCGTTTCCCAGCTCAGATAGACCAGGTAAACCCCTACTGCCACTTGATGAATAATCTCAGTCCTCCTAATGTAAAAGCACAGTAAAGGAGTACCCGGAGTGAAATGCTACCACAAACAGACTTAAAGATATGGATACAGCAGTGTATTTTTTAACCAGCTTATAAAAGAGAGGTTATTCAGTAAAAGTACTTTGCTTTGAATAAATGAGCCAAAAGTCACTCAATTGTATTGAATTAATAAAAGCACAAAAAAAAAACAAGATAAACTGATTAATAAACTCTCCAACCAATAAAACTACATTCAGAAATCACAAGTGTTTCCCCAATCTAAACAGACCAGTCTACCATCCAGTGCATTACATGGAAAATCCACTGAGCTCTTTGGATGTAAAAACAAGTATTTGCTAGAGTGTAAAAATGCACTACTTTATCCAACAGTAATAAAGTCAGATCAAGTAGAACAGACAATGAGAGGCAAAATGCACTTTTTTCAATAAAAGGACATATCAACAGCAGTGCAGAAAAGGAGGAGCTTATTAAGCTCAGTTTTCAGTAGGGATGAGCAGCTTAAAATCACAAGGTTTAAAAAACAAATCAACAAAGGGGATGATCAGTGGGAAAACCTAGCAGGGAATCACAAGCAGTGTTTTAGTTTATGCAAGCTTGAAATCTTTTCAGACAGAGACAAAGGCCCTGAATTTCACCAAGTATTTAAGTATCACAATTTAACCAATGGAAAAAAAAAACGTGAAACGTGCACCCTAGATAACTTAAGTGTCTACCTCTCACACAGAACAAAATCACCATGCCAAGAAGGTTTCTTAAAACAGAAAACAAAATTGAGCAGGTAACAGAAAGCAGCTCTATCAGTCACAGACCAAAATATAGGCTGAATAACAGGGACACAAAGATTCTTTTCAATTTAGTTTTAGTAATGTAGCAGGGGCACAGGGGCTTGTTTTTAATTATTTTTACTAATGCACATACTAAATGGGTAAGCAAAGTTAATCATAATACACTCTTTTCAATTGTGACACGGGTCAAAGGCAAAAAAGAATTAAACTACATGTGTCAGTATCAACAGACTAAGTGAATGTACATATGCTTTTTCAAACAAATTAATCTATGTGATTTTTGTTTCCTCATCACAGGTATTTAAGGATTCCTTTTCATCACATGTTCAGAGATTACTAGTATTGTAGTTATCTGCTATTGCAGTGTATGGTGATAATTACCAGTGGGCAGTAATACAACTATACTCTTCTTTCGATATTTCAGTTCTGGGTACATTTTAACATTAACAGAAGAAATATAAAAGTAAATGTTGCTTCTAATACAGTTATTGTTTGAATTTCCAAGCATATACTGTATGTATTTTTGAATCCACACTGTAGAATACTACAAAACAAGACTTTTTTTCTATATCGGTAATAAAAAGGCAATTCATTTTCTTGCCGAGGGCCCCACTCACAGGATATCTGACAAAGACATTAATAGAAGCTGAATGACAAAGTTATGGAGTACATATGGGAATCATTTGAGGTTCTAAACTAAATGTGGGAGAAATTAAAATGAATGGACACATTTCTAAAAGTCTAAATAATTTTTTTTGTGAATTATCATAAAACAGCTTCAGATTTAGAAATTAGTGCAAACACATATTTTCATGTTAATATTCAGTTCATATTATTTTGTACACTGACAGGCAAATTTAGCTGAAGTCTGCTAGTTTACAGTGAGGCCCTGCTGTAAAGGTTGGAATGTCTGGCTACCTGACAAAGCCATAAAATACGCAACTTAAAAAAAAAAAGAAAGAAAGAAAGAAAAGTGAGAAAGCAGCCCTAGGGAAGTAGCAGAAAACCCTGCAAACCCAGATCATTTATAGCGTTTTTTTTTTCAGAAAAGTGTCAAGAACTCCTAACCCTGCACATTCCAAAGGCTATATCTTACTTGAGGAAACAGTCTTCAACTGTTCTCTTTTAAGTTACAGTTAAGCATTTCTTGGTACACCACAAAATATTTAATAGAGATTTTTAAATCTATTGCATAGAAAATATTCCCATGTAACTTCTAATTTCACTTCTGGTTAATTATAGTTTTTAAATATATATTTAATAGAACAACACAAAATTAAAATCATTGGCACACATGCAAAAACACAAACATAAAGTTCCCGTCTGCTGCAGTTTGCTTACTTCAAGAATATGTTTAAAAAGTTGATGCCTGCAACCTCATAATCACAGCCTCAAGCTTCATCTTTCAATCACATGAGGGGGGATATAATTTCATGACTGTCTAGACCACAGGGACAAATGAAGTCCAGCAGGAAAAACAGCTTATTTTCAGGAAATTCTGGGTAGCCCAACTATAATTTTATGCCTCCTATTGCCAGTGGTCAGCATGAAGAAGCTATTAACCACCATACTATATTTATCACAGCAATTGTAAGAAAAAATAAGAGATTAAATATCATGAGATGTAGATTTTTTTCTATAGGTTAGATTCTGCGATGACTGATATGAACTGTAGTGACAACGCACATTAAAAGCTGGGTTTCTGTATCAGAGAAACACATTCCATTATTTATAATTAATTTATAGCACCTTCAATATTTCAATGATTTGTTAACTGCATGTCTTACATTTTAAAATGGTGTTTTTGTGGTGATCAAAATACAAAATGGGGCATTCTGATTATAAAAGAAGTGCTAAAGCAGAGCATCTAAAGTAAGATTACATATTTTCTCATTATTTTTGCATAAGCATATTGATTTTTTTGTTGCAAAAATCTGTTTGGTACTTTTAAAAACTGCAGTAAAAGTGTGAACCAACATTAAGAAAGTAACAGCATACTGCATGAACTATTTATTAAGAAAAAATAAGCAAGGAAATGCAGAAATGAATGTTGCAAAACACCACAAATTATATTTATTTATCAACCCAGTAAGACTGCAGGACAAGAGACCTGGGAACACCTGTGAATTGTTCATAGCAACTGAGTTTGTAAAATGAAACCAAGAGATTAAACACAGGACTATAGGATATATTGAAAAGTGAGGAAATCAATCACAGAACAACGGGATTAATTTAAAGTTAAATTAAAAACTAAGTGCAACCTCAAGCAAACTGTTTTGTGGCATTAAAATTCTTCTGTTTATTTTTCATTTATATATTTGTTTGACCAGAGCAGAAAGCAGAACAGCTTATACAACAGATAATGATATCTACACTGTATCAGTATACAAAGGTAATATAAGAGAAGGAATATGAACACTACAACAATTTATAAAACAATGCATCAAGAAAATCACTCCACTAGCACGTAACTGCTTAGTTAATTTTAACACTGTGAGTAGTATCAAAGACAGCTCACAATTATACATTCTTAGGTCAAGGAAACCAGATAATTCTGTTTCATGTTACCTTCTTCCACTTAATTTATGCAAAAGTATAAAAAGAGGTGTAAAACAAAATTAAATGGCATTTCTTAAATTAAGATAAATAGAGGGACAATCACTGACCCAAAAGGCAACGTACAAATATGTTCCATATCTCTCTAGTTTTTGGCCTGAGGATTCTTTACAAAGACAAAAATAATTGGGGAGACAGTGGCCTAAAATCAGAGAAGAATTTTAAATATGGTGCTTATAAAATAAGAAAGTTACTGGAATAACATGGCTTGCATTAGCATGCATTTTATGAAGGATATGAAGACTGAAAATCAAATGTATGTCGTTATTTAGTGACTTCAGTCCTTAATAATTTGCCAGAAAAATACAAATTTTATGACGAACAGACCAAGACAAGGAGCCAAAAATTTGAGCATTCTGCAAAATGATGAACAGCTGAAAGGTAAAGTACATTCTCAAATAATAAAACGACAGTCAACTGACACAACTAAACATTATAAAGGATAGACCTGGTGTAAAAAAAAAAAAAAAAAACTATAAATAAAATGTGCTGTGCTATACAAGCATACAAAAAAGAAAGAATGCACATCTGCAGAACCAGAGTACCTTCTCCAAGATACACATACATTTATACAGGCAGTAAGTGGACACACCCAGGAAGACATCTACAGTGACAGAGGCATACTTATTACTAAATATTTAAGAATTAGTAGATGTAGATCAATTCTAATGTATCCATCTTCAGAGGAAAATCAAACAGTCCAGCAACCATTATCTCCAGTATAACACATTTACTAACATGCGCAGAGTCACACATGCAGTCATTTACTCAAAGTAACACAGATATACACCTTTGCACTGACAGATGGATGCTGACCTCAACATCCATATGAAGTGGAATGCATATAATCAGTCCAATCACCATATACAGTGGCACATGCATTCATAGATCACAAGTGATGTGCAAAGGCACAGATATCCAATCTGTAAGGGCACATTTATGCTGTATACTGTTCACAAGAAAGAACATGCACACCTATGTGGACAATAGTTACATATGCACAGCACACTGGCCTAATTCATATTTATACATTATCATGAAGATGTGTGGCCTTTCATGCCCTCATACAGTTAATGAAATACACATGCCCTCTGAAACACACTAACATACCAATATCTAGTGTCACCTATATGTGTGAGCACATGCCCATAAACTTTTAAATCTGCATATGCCAGCAGATTAAAGATCCTTTAAAAGACATCAAAAGAAACTACAGAGCAGCAACTATAACAGACTGTTTTAGAAAAAATCCTTGCAAATATCAGTTATCAAGTTTTTGTTTTTTTAAAACAGGAAGTATACATTGAGAAGGTTGACACTACATTTCCTATGTGTGCCCCAAGAAAAGAAGCAGAACTGAAACAACTGCTCTACTAACAATAAAAAATGCAAAGTTTTTCATTAATACCAGAAAGAAGAGGAAACTGCCTTTTACAAATGCATGAGCAATTAATGACTGCAAGGTAAAACTGGACAGCATGCTGTACTACACAAATTAAGTAAACCTAGTTTTGATAAAAAAATGAAACCTCTAAAGATATATGACATCACAGTGGAATGAAATTTGAGACAATTTGTGCAGAAACAGGTCATATAGTGGTGAAGCGACATTATATCTAAGATCTTGAACAACTTGCACGGGGGAGTGGGAGCGCTAGACCATAAAACAGTGATAGAATTACCTGAGAGTTAACAGCGATAAGAGTTATATGAGAGTTAAGAAAAGGAGTAAGGGAAGACAGGGTAAGGATTTAGTGAACTAAATCAGTTTTGGCTAACCACAGATTTCCTGCCAAGGATAATTACAGAAATGTGAACAACGCTACACAATACATATAGTGGGGGAGGGAAAAGGGAACTGCAAAGATTCATTGATATTTTGCTCATTCAGCAATGTAAACTATACGACTTTAAGTAACAAAAACAGAACAATAATTAAAACACTTTTTATTGCATACAAGCAGACATCAACATTTATGTTCTAATTTGTGGCAGTTTAGTAGTCCTTTTACAATAAAAAAGTATTGAACACTCTCCCCTGCAGTACACAGAGTGGTGATGTCCGTGCCATTAGAAGGGCATGATACTGGTGAACATTTGCAGAAGTGTTGATGGGATCACATCTGCTGTTCCCAACCTTGTAACACTTTTAAAACTTAAAGCACACCAGCAGTACTTTTTGCATCAGAACTCTGCCTTAATATAACACATGGAAAACAGAGGCAGGCTCTACAGTCGGCTTCTGAGTCACCTTTCAGACAAAATAAGAGAAGGAAAGGAGAACTAAGAAGAAAGATGCAAAACAAGGAACAACAGCAAGAGCAATACTGCCTTGAAGCTAGAAAGAAAGGGATATACTAAATGGGAAAAGTAAAGAAGGCAATGCCCAAATGTAAAAAGGCATGAAAATTTAAAAGGTAGAGTCACGTTGTCAGCAATACAACTGTAAATGCTGTCAAGATCAAAGCAACAAAGAAAAAGCAAATATTGTTATGCTAACAAAGCCATGGACTCAAACTCAGTGCTAAAAAATGCATTCTCATCCCCTTTGTTAAAAACGATAAACCTGCAGACTATCATATAAATAATAATAACCTAAGTAACATCTCAGTAGTGAGATACTTGGGAACGGAAGTTGACCGTAACCTAAACTTTGACCACCATGTATCTACTGTGGTAAGGAAGGCATTCTACGTTGCACACCTCATTAGCAAAGGCATTGCTCAAGAGCGAAAGAGGTCATAACACCTCTGTACTCGACCCTCAGCAGGCCAATAATTGAGTACAATGCCCCTTTGGTATGTACCTTACCACGCACCTGCAGCAACTTAAGAGACCACAGAGATTTCTAACCAAGAAAATTCAGGGACTCCAGCGCATGTCATACACTGACAGATTGAAGTCAGTATCACTGTACTCAGCAGCATACAGACTACTTAGAGAAGACTTGTGCCTGGTCTAAAGCGCTAACTTGGATCCAAACCTAATGGAAATGCTGCACATCCACAAGCCAAATGGGACAAGGGTCACCCACTCCAGAGACCTTAACCTGGCCTGTGACTTAAATAAGACCTGCTGGAGAGACAGATATGTCTCTCAGAGGCTGCCACTCCTCTGGAATAGACTACCAATTCACATCAAACAGAGCGCCTCTATGACCCTGTTTAAGTGTAGCCTGGATGACTGAATGGGAAACCATAAATTCCTGCCGGGAATTTTACCTATGACCCTCCTATATATGGGCAGTCATTGCTAACTAATATCTCGAGTTTAGGCAAGATTCTTTATATATGTGTTTCTCTAGTATTATATTGGGTACAAATGGCTAAGCTTATAAAGACCTTCGGATTAATAGCCTAGTAACCACCTATGAACTCCTATCATGTTTTGGCTGAATAGCAAATATACACTGAAATGGTTTCAAAAAAATCCAACCTTCCCAATAAATAAAACAGATTATTGCAGGGATTACACTCAAATACAACAGATCAGTTAGAATAAATACTACTAAAACAAAATATGGTATAGTGAATAAATACTATTAAAACAAAAGGTGGCACAAGGAATAAAATACTAACAAAACAAAAGGAGGCACAGTGAATAAATACAGTATGGTGAATAAATACTAATAAAACAAAAGGTGATGTGGTGAATAAATGCTATAAAACAAAATGTAGCAAGGTGAATAAATACTAATAAAACAAAGGAAATAATGTGAATAAATACTTCTAAAACAAAAGATGACAGGGTGAATAAATACTACTAAAACAAAAGGTGGCACTATGAGTAAATACAGCATGGTGAATAAATGCCATCATGAAAACAAAAGATAACACTGTGAAGAAATACTACTAAAACAAAAACTTACTTTGCTGAACTAATGACTTTTTTTCCTATTAAGTATCAGCTGTTAAATAGTTGTCAGGCATTTTCCTAATTGCTGCCAATAGTAACACCAGCTCTCCCACCCCTGCATCAACAGGTACTTTAGCCTCAGCTTTATCTCTATTTGTCTGCTGCAGTTAGAACCTACATACATCTTTTAGCAATATTTAGGGCCAAACAACTGCTGTCAGATCTCCTGTCCTTAATCAGTATGATTTTTATAATATTTCTAAATGGCATACTGCTTAGATAACCATTCTCATTAAGCATTTTCTGTTCACTTCCATAGAACTCCCCTCTCATACTGCCATCCTTCTCATAGGTAGTTTTCAGATACAAAGCAATAAAGCAATAGTAGAACAAAAAACTAAGGGGCTTACTGATTGTTTCTGTGGCTGGACGAACAGCCACGACCAGGGTCCAGCCTGCTCCCTTCATCCTCGCTCTGTTCGGGCTCACTCTGATCTCCTACCCTACCTCCAATTCTCACCCACCCCCACATCAATTACATTTATACTCCACACTCTCTACCCCTCCAACCAATTACATATAATTCCATATTAATCTTATACTCCACCCCAAGTAATCAATCAACTTAACCTCAACAGCTACTTTATCCATTCCTACATATTACATCCACCGACTTCCTAATTCCAGACCTACCAATTCTCTCCCCTCTCCCTGTTCTCTTACTCTTATTAACTTCTCTTAAAATTGCATACCCTTAACCAGCCATAATCCGTCTTCTCTGCCTTATATTAACTCTCTTAGTTCTAACACATAGTACTTCAATCAATACCCAAACATCAGTGCTTTTAATAAATCTATTACATTCAATATAAGCTTTGAAAAACAAATAGCTACTCCAACATATCAGCAAGCCTACTGAAGTCAAATATCCCCCACTTTACAAAATATAAAATTCTACAACTTTCCTTTAACTCTAAACCAAACCTCCTTACAAAACTAAAATCAAAAGAAATACCCACTTTTACAAGCCACTATTTCTCCCACATCTCTGGTTTATCCCAATGTGGGCACATCCACTCAAATTCAGGACCTACCTTAACTTCTCTTAATTATAGTAGACCCTCCTCTAACTCACTATTTCTAGTTACACTAAACCTATGCAGCACGTGTAACAAAACAACTAACTTCTAAGTGTGGTTATCACAGTATACCCCAATATACTTGCAATCACAGACAGATGTCTAAAGCCAAGCATTCAAGACACCAAACTGCTTCCACCAGGCTTTAACATAATAAGATCTGATCGAACTCATAAAAAAGCTGGAGGGCAGCATTAATTTACCCCATTTCATATACAATTGTACTCTATTCCAAGCCCATCCCTAAATTCAATAATGCTGAAATCCTCATAGCTTTCTTAAAACTCAATAAAACTAAACAACTTTGCATTATTTTTTGTACATTCCCACTAGTCACAACAATCATTAACTAGAAAACATTCTATCCTGGATGTCTCAAAATATATCCAGTGAAACTATCATCGTGGGTGATGTCAATATCAATTGGCAAAGCGTAATCTCTGACTTCCCAGTTAATAATTTAAATCTTTTTTAGTTTCATACAACTTATTACAACCCCCTAGAATTCATAAAAGTAACAACCAAAGTTCTATTCTAGACTGGATATTAGTCACAGACTCTAATACATTTTCTAACTCCGGTATTCTCTCAAGACAGCGACCACCTACCTGCATATACTTGCAGGGCTCCCTCCCAATCACCTAAATCTCATAACTACAAACCTCCAGCAATCTAACTAAATTTAGTCAACAGCTCTTTATTAACATACTAAAATCCTAACACTGGTCCATGGTAAACAATACTACCCCTTGATGATGCAGTCAGCTACTTCAACAAGCTATTTCTAAGATGCCCTTAACAGCCTAGCTCCACTTTGAACAAAAAATTAAAATCAGTCACACACCCTTGCTTACAAAGTCTACAAAAAATACTTGTATATAGAGACAAAGCTTGGAAGAAAAGGCAGAAGAACAGAAATGAACTAGATTTACAAAATTATACAGAACTATGCAATCAAGCAAAGAAGTTTAGAGCCATAGACAAGAAACAGTATTTTACACAACAATTATCTGACCACAACAACAACCCCAAATAATTTTGGTCCACCATCTCATCACTACTCACTGCAGAGTCCACACAAAATCCTGCTCTAGTCCCAGACAAAACTCTATTTCATTTCTCTAATCACTATTTTATCTTCACAACTCTTTTCTCCAATGCTATATATTTTTTCCTGCTACTACTAAATGATTCAGTATTATACTCAGATAATCAAACGATTCAGTATTATACTCAGATAATCAAACCAATCTCACATCTCTCTTCATCATTAGAATAGCTATCTATGTAACCCCCTTAATGATGTAACTGTGCCTCTTAAGACAAATAACTCGTCCACCATACTTTGTTTTACTTCCATAAAAATATGCATGTATGTCAATATGATTGTTAATCATCTTTGTAAAAGTGCCTGCTGACAGAAATATATAGCATAAAAACTTGGTTCCCTCATGGTAATAACATGTATTTGATAGAAATATATATATATATATATATATATATAGATATGGGATCAGGACACATGCTCGACTAGCATATGTCCGAATCACAAAACATCGAACACACATACACAAAAGTGCTTAACAGTGACAAGCTCTTCCCTGTAGGTGTGCCTGTTGTTTAGATCGGACTACAATGCGGATAAGGGAAAATTCCCTTTTCCCCACTGTAGTGTGATCTAGGAGTGAGAATAATAAAGTAGGGTGAGTGTGGGGGGCACAGCCCCCCCCCCCGCCACGTGCAGAAACATAGATTTTTTTTTTGAACTACACATACACGGAAGTGCTTTTCGATGTTAAGCACTTTCATGTATGTGTGTTCGATGTCTTGTGATTCGGATATATGCAAGTCGAGCATGTATCCTAGACCCATATAAATATATATATATATATATATATATATATATATATATATATATATGTATATACATAGCAGTGTGATATTTTAGAAACAGCATCTGATACATTGATTTAACAGAATGTGCTTATGTGGAACAAAAAGTATTATAATTCTCAATGTCTTTGTAAATGGCATTAACAATACAGGCTTGTTGAAATACCCTAAACAGTTGAATATACACAGATATTCAAGCTAAAGGGAAATGGCTAACACAGCAGAAAAAGTTGCAAACAATCCCATCAATGAAAGAACATTGTGGCATGCTGAAAATTGGTGTTCTCTGGATGAGCATGACTAACAAAGAAGAAAAGTTATAGACTATCCTATCAATGAAAGAATATTTCAGCCTGCTGAGAACTGGTTTTCTCTGGAATGAGAAAATGATGCAGACAAAGAAAGTTTCAACACAGGAAAAGCATGTTTTCATGAAGGAAAAAGTTTTGAAACTATAAAAGGGGGTGTAGAATACTTTTTGGTGGACATTCTTTGTAATCTGATTCAGCTGAGGAAGTGCAGTGTATCTGACAGTTATATCTGTGTTATAAAGAAAAAAATTTCATATCACAGTAAAGGTCGGCTTATTTCAATAAATCGGTCGGCATTTATGAATATACAGTTTGTCTCTGTGACATGCTATTTTCAACTTAACACCTGCATGTCAGTTATGTGTGTTAATATTTTTTTAAATGCATGTATATGGATTTTTGGGTTTCTTGAGTATGCTGGTTTTATATTCTGTTGTTTATTATATAAAAGTTATTTTCTATTCTCTTTGTATTGGGGCTTTTCTCCCTGGGCCTCTGCTGAAAATGGGTTTCTTACCCAGTTGGACTCTTCTGGTAACCAAATGTCAAACAAACAAATAAATAAATACATAAAATCCAGCTCTGTTCTTACTCAAAACTATTATATTCCTGAATGTAAACAAGCACATTTTCATTCCTTATACCTCCTTACTCTCCCTTTTTCACTTACTTCCTTACTGCTACCTAATTCTCTTCCCTGATTTTCTCTCTAAATATATCATAAGACACCTTTTCCCTCATTTGCATTGCAATTCCTATATGTATTAGTCTACATTGCCTTTAATTTCTCTACAAACTCTCTAAAATGTGTCTAAATATTAAATAAAAATAAAAATGAAGCAAATAAATGCTTAAAGTAATGGAATCCACCAGGAAGAGTCACACAAATGATAATAGAATCCACTCTTCTTTATTGTACAAACACAGATTTAGCACTTTTATCCACAGGAATGTGGACTTCATCAGAATACATTTCATACTTAATTAATCATTTAAATACCCATTTTTTGGCACCATAAATACTAATAATAAAATCATTACTCTGTTTAAAGTGAGCATGCACTAAATTCATATAAACAATACTGTAATATAATAAAAAACTCATATTCTTATGAAATCAAATGAATGTTGAACTCTAACTCTAAACTTCATGTATACATATATTAATAAACTACTAAATGTCCCTAATCATATGCATCAACTGCATAATAAACACTCTATCACAAAATAACATGTGATTGTCCCACATTATAATCCTCATAATAAACACTAATACGCCCACAAAAAATAAACCCACAAAAATACCTATGTCTGCACCTGTAGGATAAGTTTAATAGAGATGTGGTCATTTAAACCGGGCATATTTGAGGCATCTGTTAATAGTTGCCACTTGACTGCCCTATGGCTCAATATTGCCTTGAAATTGCCCCCTCAAGGACCTAATCTAACCTGTTCTAGTATGGCAAACTTAAAAAATGGCAGTCCCCATTTTTCCCACATGTTTATATAGGGCATTATTACTATCTTTCCTTCTTATGTTATATAGATGGTCATAAATTCTTTTTTTGAGGGGCCTCTCAGTTTTGCCTCTATAGTAACGGGAACATATCATGCACTTAGCCATATATATATATATATATATATATATATATATATATATATATATAGGGGTTACCCTTTTGATTTTTTGCAAGAAATTAGGGACCAAGTCATGGGAGAATGGAACCACAGATACAAACCTCTTTTGGGGACCAGTGAGGGGGGTGATAACAACAACCCACAATGATGTGAAGGAATTCACTGAGGCTATGGTTCTTACTTACGGAGAAACTTCAAATGAAGTGAAAAAGATTATTAAGAACAATTGGGCAATGTTTAAAGGAAATAAGGAAGTATGGACCGTGTTGGGTACAGAACCCCTATTCACCTATAGAGTCAATAACAATGTGAAAAATATTTTGGAAAATAAACCTTTAAAGAAAAAAAAGAAAGGAGCATACCCATAAGTGTGGGGCTTGTGAATATTGTAAATATATTTTAGAGATCCCCACGGTGAGGTTAGGTCCCTTTGAAATCGAGGTAGCCTTGGTTTCGGGTTCTTGCACTACAACAGGTATTGTTTATTTAGCCCTTTGTACAGTCTGTCAATGTTTTTACATCGGAAAAACAGAAAGGAGGTTGAATCGTAGAATATACGAACATTGTTACATTATTTCAAAAATGGACGAAAAAAACGCCTTATTTAAACATATTAGGATCAACCCTACCCATAATTTCAAGTTTGGCATTTTAGAAATAGTGACCAAAGATTTTGGGGGATTGGACCAATAAGTTGTTAAGGGCTGAATCTAGATGGCAACTTAAGGTCAATGCTAGTGAATTTCCAGGCATCAACGATGCCATTAGTATCAAACCTGAACTCAGGTTTAGAGTTAATAAAATATGATTTATTTGAACATGTATTTATTCAACATATTTTAACACAAATTGTTTTTTTGTATTCACATATACTATTTTGTTTTACGGTTTTATAACAAATTGTATTTCTTCACTGTTGCTTTAATGTTTTTTAATTGGTTTATTAATTAATTAATCAAATGTATATAATGAGATGTGATTTTAATCAGCTTTGTTCTGATGAAGTCATTTTGACGAAAGCACTTGACCGACCTGTGTGGAGTTTACAATTTCATCATTAAAGTGTGATTCTATTGAGACCTTTGGGGACTAGTTATTGGCTCTGGAAGTACACTGTAGAATATATCTTAGTAGACATAACTCGTTTTGGTTTAGCCCCTCCAAACTCCTCCTCCAAATTGTATAAAGAGAAGTCAAAAGTGAAGTCCTTGTCTGTCGCTTTACTACTATTTCCAGGTTCTACATTCCCCTGAGTGGCAGAAGTATCCAAGGCTGTAGGCACACCGAAACCTACACTATGACCATTAGGTATTTCCAATACAGACTGACTTCCTGCTGACATGTTTACCACTTTCAGCATCTGCTGCATACTGTACGCATTTACACTGGGTTGTGTGAATAACTCAATCAAATGAGTAACTTCCCCTTTTAAAATAGAGACATCTGACTGAAGTCTTTGCAAGTCATCTCGTCTAACAGGAGAACTATTTGAGGGAAGTTCTTCCAAGGAATCTATTGTACCACCAACGAATAAATCCACAAAAGCGCTTAATCGATCAACCAAATAAAAATAAAAATGAAGCAAATAAATGCTTAAAGTAATGGAATCCACCAGGAAGAGTCAAACGAATGATAATAAAATCCACTCTTCTTTATTGTACAAACACAGATTTAGCACTTTCATCTACAGGAATGTGGACTTCATCAGAATGCATTTGCTACTTAATCATTTAAGTACTCATTTTTTTGGCGGCAAAAGTACTAATAATAAAATCATTGCTCTGTTTAAAGTAAACATGTTCTAAATTCATATAAACAATATTGTGGATAATGATATTAGGAAAATAGCAGGTGAAACACCTTTATTTGTTTACAAAATAGGTCATAATATTAAAAGAAATCTGGAGCAGGGTAACATCATTAGGGAAATTGGGGAACAGGCCAAACACATGAGGAGATGTGGTAGTTGTAGACAATGTCATGCTATTTTTGAGGAAGTAGGTGTTACTTTAGAAAATGTTAATAGAACTAAGATTACATTTAGGCAAGGGAATTGTAATTCTAAGTTTGTTATATATATGGCTAAGTGCATGACATGTCCCAGTTACTACATAGGCAAAACTGAGAGACCCCTCAAAAAAAGAATTTATGACCATCTATATAACATAAGAAGGAAAGATAGTAATAATGCCTTATATAGAGGTTCCCTATTAGAAGACCGAAGACACATTCTTTCAAATGCGTCTTGGTCGAACTCAAAAGCTCGAAACGGCAATTTTTTTCCCCTGTGAAAGAATTAGCTTGTCCGCTTCATTACATTGCTGTTTTCAGCACTGTAGTGCAGTCTTGGAGTTGGTATATTTAAGTAGTGTGTGTGTGTGTGGGGAGCACAGCCCCCCTCTTAATGTAATGTTTAAAGTGGGGTTTTTTTTGTTTTTTTTTTAGTTGGAACAGCAATTTTTTTCCCTAGGAAAAAAACTGCTGTTCTGACAGTTCGAAATTGTAAGCTTTCACTTACTTAGGGTCGATTAATCACCATTCGCTTTTTTAAGCATTCGGTGATCTAATATAGACCCTATATAGACATGTGGAAAAAAATGGGGACAGCCTTTTTTTTAAGTTTGTCATACTAGAACATGTTAGATTATGTCCTCGAGGGGGCAATTTCAAGCCAATATTGGGAGTCGGGACACAGTGAAGTGGCAACTATTAACAGATGCCTCAAATATGCCCGGTTTAAATGACCACATCTCTATTAAACCTATCCTACAGGTGCAGGCATAGGTATTTTTTGTGGGTTTATTTTTTGTGGCCATATTAGTGTTTATTATGAGGAACATAATGTGGGACAATCACGTTATTTTATGACAGAGATTTTATTATGCAGTTGATGTATATGGTTAGGGACATTTAGTAGTTTATTAATATATGTATACATGAAGTTTAGAGTTAAGAGTTCAATATTCATTTGATTTCATAAGAATATGAGTTTTTTATTATATTACAATATTGTTTATATGAATTTAGCACATGTTCACTTTAAACAGAGTAATGATTTTATTATTAGTATTTTTGGCGCAAAAAAAAAAATGGGTATTTAAATGATTAATTAAGTATCAAATGCATTCTGATGAAGTCTTCATTCCTGTGGATGAAAGCGCTAAATCTGTGTTTGTACAATAAAGAAGAGTGGATTTTATTATCGTTTGTGTGACTCTTCCTGGTGGATTCCATTACTTTAAGCGTTTATTTGCTTCATTTTTATTTGGTTGGTCGATTAAACGCTTTTGTGGATCTAAATATTAAATGACTGCCATATACCCTGTATTGATACTTAATCAATGTTTTTATATTTTGTCTAATTTGTTATAATTATTTAAACTCCAGATGTTTTTGTTATACTTTTGAAGATTGTAAAATTATTGCTCTTAAAATGTTTTGCAATAATTTGGAGCTTTTCTTCCCAGGCCTCTGCTGAAAATGGGCTTCTACCCAGTCAGACGTTCATGGTAATCAAATGTCAATAAATAAATAATAATAAAATAAAGGAGGCCTGTGAATAAATACTAATAAAACAAAAGGTGGCACAGTAAGTATAGCATGGTGAATAAATACTAATAAAACAAACAGTGACATCATGAATAAATACTACTAAACAAAAGGTGGCATGGTGAATAAATACTAATAAAACAAAAGATGGCACTGTGATTAATACTAATAAAATAAAAGGTGAAACAGTGAATAAGTACAGCATGGTGAATAACAACTAATTAAAAAAAAAAAGAAAGGTAACATGGTGAATAAATACCACTGAAATGAAAGGTGTCATGATGAATAAATACCAATAAAGCAAAAGGAGGCATGATGAATAAATAAAGCACAGTGTATACATGCTAATAAAAGAAAAGAAAAATTGTCAAAGTAAATAAATACAGCATGGAGAATAAATACTACTAAAGCAAAAGGTGACATGGTGAATACATACTAGTAAAACAAAAAGTGGCACAGGGAATAAGTACAGCATAGTGAATTAATACTAATAAAACAAAAGGTGACAGTGAATAAATACTAAA
Organism: Protopterus annectens; assembly: GCF_019279795.1. Classification (NCBI taxonomy): domain Eukaryota; kingdom Metazoa; phylum Chordata; order Ceratodontiformes; family Protopteridae; genus Protopterus; species Protopterus annectens. The sequence goes on along the minus strand of NC_056725.1, from coordinate 389,843,596 downwards.
ACAAAAGGTAGCATACCGAATAAATACAGCACAGTGAATAAATACTATTAAAAGTTAGCACAGTGAATAAGTACAGCATGGTAAATAAATACTAATAAAAAATGTGGTACTGTGAATACATACTTCTAAATCAAAAGGTAGCAACATGAATAAATGCTACTAAAATATACAGTTGTATAAAATTTTACCATAATAGTAGATGTCCTTATCTTCACTGTTGCAGTATTCCTTAGGTAAGGGATCTCCCGCCAAGGATAGCCCAATGTGTGGCCAGTATGCCAAAGCCTTTAGAATTTATAGACATTGTATGCCATCCGTATGCTCCCTGCACAAGTTGTAGGGCATAAAGGTGATGTACAGGATAGCCCTGGCAAAGGCAGCTTTTGCTTTGGATATAACATCCAACTTGTAATGCTTAGAGAAGGTATGGAGAGAAGTTCAAGTAGCATTCTCAGTGATGCAGCTGGTGTCCAGTCCTATAAAGGCAGCACCAGAAGGAGCAACAGCTCTGGTAGAATAAGCCTGCACAGAAGAGGAAAGACATTTACTATGAAAGCAATAACAAACAGAAATGGACTTAGATATCCAGAAAAAGAGGGTATGATTAGAAACAGCTAAACCCAAAGACCTGGGATGAAAGGAAACAAAAAGTTGCTTAGATTTGTGAATGGCCTTAGTCTTATCCAAATAATATCTGAGCTGCTTATGCAAATCCATGGTGTGAAGACACTTCTCACTGGCAGACTGCCAAGAAGGAAAAATGGAGGGTAAATTAATAGACTGAATAAGAGACAGCTCACTGACCTCCTTGGACATAAAAGCATGGTCAGTATGAAGAAACACCCACGTACCTGCAAAAAACTAAAAGAGGAGGAACAGCCATAACAGCCTGAAGCTCAGATACTCTCTTAGCTGAAGTAAGGACCCAAAGAAGAACAGTATTCTAAGTACAATGTTGTAAGGAAGCTGAAACAGAAGGCTCAAACAGAGCCTGAGTCAATTTCTCAAGAACACAAATGACGTCCTACAAAGGTGGAAGAGGCTTCTTGGGAGCTCTGATATGGAGGACACCTTTAAGAAATTGTTTGATCTCAAAACCAGATGCTAGAGGAGTCAAGGGCAGACAAGCAGAAATAGTTGAGGTGAATATAACTGAAGAATATGCTAACCCGGCATGGAGCAAGCCATACCAATAAGAGAGAACCAGAGGGATCCCCACTGAAAAGAGATCCTGGTTATGACATAGGTACCAAACAAAAAATCTCTTCCATTTGGACAAATATAATTTCCTGGAAGTGGGTTTCCTGGACTCCTGCAGAACCCGAAGCACATCCTCAGAAAAAAGGAGCCTAAAAGGGATCAAATCCCTATCAACTACAGCATCAGTTGAACAGTGGACAAGTGAGAATGGATAAGAGAACCCTTGTCTCATGTGAGAAGGTCTACCCGGTGAGGTAACTTGTGGTGATTGCCTATGGCTAAGTGAAAAGGAAGGGGGAGACAATGCTGTATGGGCCAAAAGGGAGTCACCAGCAAGATTTAGTGGGAGTCTTGACTGATTTGGTGTAGGACTGTCAGAATTAGTGGAAGAGGAGGGAATGCGTAGAGAAATATCCCCTTCAAAGGAAAAGGTAAGGCATCCAACTTTCAAGCTAAAGGACTTGGGGCTCTGGAACAGAACACAGGAAGTTGTCTGTTCAGAGGGGAGGTAAAAAGATCTACACCAATGGACAATGTCCATAAACACATCTCTGTGAAGCATTCACTCTTGAGCATATGTGCTGGACTTGATCCGAGAAATTGCCACTATATTCTGCTCTGAAGGAATGTAGACTGCCTAAAGGGTCACTTGATACTGGACAGCTAGATCCCAGACCTAAACAGGGAGCCCACAAAGAAGGTAGGACAGTGACCCACTTGCTTGTTTACATACCACATCACTGTGGTATTATCTGTGAAAACTTTGAGGGGCCTTGGAAGAATGAGGGATTAAAAATTCTGAACAGCTAGAAGGAGAGCCCTCATCTCCTTGATGTTGATGTGATCTGACCTCTGATGAGGAGATCAGAGACCCTGGATCTTGAGAGGGCCGAAGGTCACTCCCCACCCCAACACTGTTATCTGTGTTAGCATGTCTGGCAGGAGATGTGTGTATATTCCCAGATTAAATTGCATTGTATGCCAACATGCCTAATTGTGAAAATGTGTAAGTTTTTTAAATGTTGATTATTTCCTTGTTTATACAAAATGTTTAACTAATGTGTCAGTGTTTTGATACATTTCTAAATGCACATGTTTGTCAGTGAGATTCTAAAGCACAAACTGTCACACAAGGTAGCCAAAAAGAGTTCTTAAGATGGGAGTGGAGTTTGGAAACCAAGACCTGGGTTGACAGAAATCTAATGAATCCACCACTGAAGCTCAAATTTGAGGCAGGGAAGGAAGGGAACTAGGAAATCCAGTGGATGATATGTTGAAGACACAATGACTTGAGGTACCACTGAAGTTTTCTGATATGAAGCCTGGCCAGAGGAAGCATAGGAATGGTGGAAGCCATAAATCTGAGAACTCTGAGAAAATCCATGGCTGTGACTGAAGCCAGAGGAAGAAGCGATTGTTAAAAGGCAATCAGAGGCAGAGCCTTGTGGGCAAGCAGGGATGCCAGCATGGGAATGATTTGGATCCTGCAACTGAGAAAACATGATCCTGAGAACCCAGCTTTGCAACAGGCAAACTGTAAACTGGAGGTCCGCAATCTGAATCTTGGGGGGGGGGGGGGGGGGCAAAGCCTGAATGGGCACATTGTCTAGATAAGGAAAGATCTGAACCCCTCTCATCCTGCAAAAGGCAACAACAGGAGTGAGGCATTTGGTGAAAATCCTTGGAGTAGTAGAAAGGCCAAAGAGCAAAGCAGAGAACTGAAAATGCAATCAAAGAAACAGAGAAATGCAAAAACATCCCGAAAAGGGGATGGATGGGGATCTAGAGGTAGGCATCCTAACTGTCCACAGGTACCGTGAAAGCCAGGGGAAGACTCAGGAACAAGATTTAAAGGGACTACATCCAAAAGCAGGGTACCTTTAAAAAGGTATTGAGCTAAGAAGGTTCCAGAATGGGTCTCCAGGTGCCTACCTTCCTGGGAACCAGAAACATCCTGGAAAAAAAACTTGACTTCCTGGGTAGGGGGTACTAGCTGAATGGTGCCCTATGACATAAGAGCTTGGAGTACTTTTGGAAAGAAAGAAAGTTGTTCCTGAGGAGGTTGTGGGATGCTCAGAAAGGAAGGAAGGAAGGGATTTCTACACCTTGAAATATACCTGGCAGATGTTGGATGAAACCCAAAAGTCTTCTGTGACCCTTAACCCATTGGGAAGAGACAGGGAAAGATGATGGGACATGTGAACCTGTCCAAGGGAAAGGGGGCACAAACTGTCAAATAGGACCTGGTTTGTCCTGAAAAGGAGGCTTCTGAGAAGTAGGAATCTGAGTAGACTTAACTGGAGGTACACATCTAGAACCCTTTTTACCTCTGTGTGGAAGTTGAGACTGTCTGTGAACACAAAAGTAGATTTGGAGGGATGATTCCTCTGAAAATTACAGATAGGAGAAACAAAAATATGTTTCAGTTCCTGTAAGGCTTTGTCCTTGTCCTGGAGGGACTTCAAACTTTCAGCAGCAGCAGAGCAAAAAAGGTTTTCATTATTAAGAGGAGCATCCAACAATTTAGCTTTAATATCATCAGGTAAAGGCTCAGAACAGAACCAAATGTAGCAGCCTAGAAGAAGCATGAGCTGCATTTTAACTAGAGTTAATAGAGTGTTGAGCCACTTGTGAGGTAGAACCCAACAAAGAAAGGGCCTAACCCTTCCCTTCAAAATCAGAAAACATACCTAGTCATACGAGTAGCAATAAAAGCCAGGGTGGCAGCAGTATAAACCATTTTTTCCCAAGACGTTCCATGGGTCTGCCCTCTTTGTCTGAAGGAAGAAGTTTAGTAGAAGGCACATGAATAGAAGGATTGTCAGAAGTGACAGACACTACATAAGGATCAACAGAGGGGCATTTATACAGAAATCTACAATCATCAGGCACATTGTAAAATATGTCAAGCTTCTTGGGGGATGGAGGCTGAGAGTGAGGGGAAACAGAGGCTGTTGAAAAGGTATCTAAGAGGGCAGC